>NC_134472.1:2608281-2758509 GCF_964194025.1 Convolutriloba macropyga
ACACCAGAAGATTTCAGTTACTTCATCGGAGTCACAAAACTTTGCTTGAAAGACGAACTTGCGAGTTTAAAATCTGGCACATTATGTAGGAAAATGTGGCATTGTAGGATCTGGAATTTCAAAACTTCCAGTGCGTGTTTCAATTGAATTGCAATTTAAGCACGTACTTTTTGTTAGGAAAGAAATCACAGAAATGAAGGAAGTCGTAGGAAACAAAAAATGATTCCAACAAGCGTCAGTCCAAATCCGAACAGAAGGGTCATGTATCTTTCCATTTCCCACTCTCCGAATGTCCAGTAGGCACTGATGATCATTGTGGTAATGAGACCCCAGGAACAGGGCCCAAAGAAGCCGATTATAATCAAGACAAGAGCATAGTACCTAAATATTTTAACATCTAAGTAATTTAGACGGGGTGGCAAAAATATTGAGGCTTGTTGACTACCCATCTCGACAGAATATTCTGCCAAAAATATCAGTATAGCTCTATTGGTAGAATTTTTTTTGTGAGAAAAAATTTAAAAATTTTGCCAATTTTAATAACAAGGAGGCTCGTTAATCTGCGTTCGCACATGATGCTCCGACCCGTGCTCATCAACAATTTAGACTTAATTGTCAACCAAATGAAGAGATAACAAACATAGATGTTTTAGTTTGGAAAAATTGTTACAAAACCTAATTACAAATTGAATTACATAATGTCATGCCTCATTACAGCGCTCACAACATCTGCCATTAAAATACCACAAAAACAAAAAAAAACCAAACTACAAAATTAGCTAAAACGGCAAGAAATGTTCACGGCAAAAACTCAAAATTTAAAAGCATCTAGTAACAACGTCAAAATGCAATCAAATCAGATAAAACGTTAACTTCACAAATTAACTTTTTCCTAACTATACAGCAGATGGAAATATTCCTTAAGGAGACTAGGTAACAATTCGACAAAGAGAAGAAAAAAATGAAGCGAAAATCAAAATCAATCAACATTTTTAAACCAAATAATTTCAAAGTCATTAGCTTATAACGAAATAATTCTTAATAAATTTACTAAAAAGTCATTATGAAACCAATGGGACCTCTCTTTGGGTAGACTAGGCCATAGGAACGGGCTAAAGATGCAAAAAAACTCAAAAAATTACAAATAATTTGCGAAAAAAATTATTGAAGTCATTGAAATCATTAGCTATTATCTGAATATTATGCATTTTTATTTCAAATTCTCTTTATACTAATTCAGCTAAAATTATACTGAAAGAATAAATAGGTTCATATGGGCCTAATTTGAAAACTTTTGGGATCTGTTATTACACAAATGTGCTAAAAGAAGAGAAACGAACACAAACTCCACTCACAAAGCACCACTCACAAAGCACCACTCAAAACTTTTATGAAAACGCATATTGTCCATCAAACAAAACATCAATTACAACATAATATCAGCAGAACTGTTAATTTTTGAAATTCAAAGAACTGGATGGGACCTCTCAAGGATGGGAATAAGCTACAACTAACGAAACGAACAACAAAAACTGAAAAATTTGAAGAATCTCTGAAATGTATGGTATTATAAACTTTAAGACTATTCGCTATGAACTGACTGCTTCGGGTAACATCATTCATTTAAAAGCAATGGAATTCTTCTTTTTTTAACAATATGATTTCAAAAAATTAACAAGTATGAACAAATACTTCCAAACCACGAAATTTGACTTTCATAATTCATCAAAAAGACATTACAACAAGTCATTGACTATAAAAACAACAACTGATACAGGCAAATTCCAAAAATGCAGTAGAAATGTGCGAGAAGAAAGTGTCGAAGCCAATTAAACCAATTGGACCAATGCGAACTATCAATATTAGAACAATGTGATAAGATATCAAAAAGAACCAAAATTACGAAAAATATCAAAAAAAAATTATGAAAACTCGTGCATCAAAGTCAAAACCATTATTTAGCAGAGCAAACCGCTAATTGGAAAAATGCTAGTTGAAGTAGAAAGGAAGAGGGGTCTCTGAATTCCTGAGACTGACTTACAGTTCACGAAAATAAGTTTAAGGTTGATTAATTTTCAAAATTTTTTTAAAATGTTTTTTAAAGTTTCATCAGCCATTAAATTCAATAGCTTTCAACGAAAGTCAATTATTACGCTCAGATATGCCTCGATGGGAGGACAAGGATTTTTTGCAATGAATATATAATCAATAAGACATCAGAATTGGTCTTACGACTATGAATACAACAACAAATACAGGCGAAAACCAAAAATTCAGTAGAAAAATGCGAGAATGAAGTGTCGAAGCCATTTAAACCATTAGTTTTTTATCTGAAAACTTTATCTATGATCCATTGAACGTCTTCTCTAATGCAATGGGAGCTTTCAATATTAGGGTAACGTGTGTGAGTTCAAAAGGAACCAAAATTTTGAAAAAAAAATATCCAAAAATTTAACTTTTTTTGAAATCTTGAAGTGAGGTAATATAAACAATTGTTAGATAAAACATATTTAAATTTATTAATACTTAACAGCGAATAGCTGCCCCCTGAAAGCACTAGATAGGTTCACTACACGCTCGTTACGAAACCTATTGCACTTTTAGTGAACGAGTTTATGCCATAGGTCTCCAAAAATTTAGTAAAACCTCAAAAAGGAAATCAAAATTTCATTTGAAATTACGAAAACTTTGAAACAAATCCGAAAAAACATGAGCGACGCCTCCTTAAAAATAATTTTTTTGTTGATTGGGCTTCATTTGACTGTAAATGAGGTTTGTCATAAACGGAACTTCGATATGAAAAGTGTCTAGTCTCTAGGTGACTTAAAAAAATTTGATGAGTTTTCTAAAAAAAAATCGAATTCGAATTCTTATGATAGTAAACTTCCCTATGCGACCAGAAGTAGTCTTTTTATCGCTTTTCTCCTATTAGGAACACAAAATTGATTTATTTTGAGGCGCGAACGGCAATTTTGAATTACTATTATTATAGAAATCACAAAAAGAAAAATCACACTATAAGAAAAATTACGCTAAAAGTAAATAAAATTATGCCAAATATCTCGTGTTAAGGCAAAACATATATTATCGATAACTCCTCGAAAAAAAAAGAAATTAAAAAAACCTTCTTAATTTCGAATTTTAACGCTCGACGAGCTTTTTAATGATAGCACCCACATTTCTCTACGATGAATATATCGAGCGGCCAAAGTTGTCTCAACAGAAAAAAATATTTGAGTATATAGTGCCTCCCCCACAAGGGGGGTCGGAACAAAAACTGAAATCTGAGACATTTTTTTGTATTTTTTAGAAATTGGAACCTGAAACTTGAAAACACGCTCTAAAATCCGTTCAGTCAGGATTATTCTTGTAAGATATTTGAAAAAATCAAACAGTTTTTCTCAATGAAATTCACTACTTCCAGAAAGTTAGCCTCTTAAACAGAACTTTGAAAAAAATTAAAGCATGGAATACAAGACCCTCTGATATGTTAGTTTTTGATTAAAAATTTATATAAGTTTTTGCTGCCTCTATTAGCTGCTCACTAATAACCTTCATTTAGAGCGACACACACCCATTTGATCTTATCTCTTTGAATTAAATAAAAGTCAATTTCAAAGTGAGGAAGTCACTTTTGTGAGTGAGGTAAGTCAGGTGTGACCAAAAATTTAATCACGCAAATGAAAATAACTCGCTCCACTAAGAGCAAAAAATTACGTCACGCACGCACTTCAATTGAAATTGTATGAACGAACGAACAAAAAGCAGATTTGAATTGGTTCTGACGTCATATGGTCGTAACAAAATTCGCGACAACGACATAAAAAAAACTAAGGGAAGGCGAATCGCTGTGCGGCTTTTGAAAACAGACACTCTAAAATTTGAGAAGTGAGGATTTTAATTAAAAGATAATTTCAAATCTCATAGTTTTCAATGAATTTCCCTACTTCCAATAAGTTAGCCTCTGAAACACAAACTTTGAAAAAAATTAAAGCATGGATTAGGAGATCCGAGAAAACCCAAAACTTGAAAACAGACGCTCTAAAATTTGAACAGTAAGGATTTTACTTTTAAGATACTTGCAAAATTCACAGTTTTTCTCAAAGAAATACCACTTCCAATAAGTTAGCCTCTTGAACACAACTTTGAAAAAACTAAAGCGTGGAACAGGAGACCCTAGAACGCCGCAACTTAGTAATGATATGAAATTTGGCATGTGTGACAGAACAAAAATTAATCAACTCGCGTTGCGATAGCAACAGTTGCTTTATATGACGATGACATAAATTGCTAAGGCGCTATGAATACTACAAAAATCTGAAACAATGTTAAAACCCTTCTTTTGGATTAGGTTATTTTCAATTGCTCTCACAAAGCTTCAAGCAATTATTTTACACGCTCGTTACGAAACCTATTGCACTTTTAGTGAACGAGTTTATGCCATAGGTCTCCAAAAATTTAGTAAAACCTCAAAAAGGAAATCAAAATTTCATTTGAACTTACGAAAACTTTGAAACAAATCCGAAAAAACATGAGCGACGCCTCCTTAAAAATAATTTTTTTGTTGATTGGGCTTCATTTGACTGTAAATGAGGTTTGTCATAAACGGAACTTCGATATGAAAAGTGTCTAGTCTCTAGGTGACTTAAAAAAATTTGATGAGTTTTCTAAAAAAAATCGAATTCGAATTCTTATGATAGTAAACTTCCCTATGCGACCAGAAGTAGTCTTTTTATCGCTTTTCTCCTATTAGGAACACAAAATTGATTTATTTTGAGGCGCGAACGGCAATTTTGAATTACTATTATTATAGAAATCGCAAAAAGAAAAATCACACTATAAGAAAAATTACGCTAAAAGTAAATAAAATTATGCCAAATATCTCGTGTTAAGGCAAAACATATATTATCGATAACTCCTCGAAAAAAAAAGAAATTAAAAAAACCTTTTTAATTTCGAATTTTAACGCTCGACGAGCTTTTTAATGATAGCACCCACATTTCTCTACGATGAATATATCGAGCGGCCAAAGTTGTCTCAACAGAAAAAAATATTTGAGTATATAGTGCCTCCCCCACAAGTGGGGTCGGAACAAAAACTGAAATCTGAGACATTTTTTTTTTTAGAAATTGGAACCTGAAACTTGAAAACACGCTCTAAAATCCGGTCAGTCAGGATTATTCTTGTAAGATATTTGAAAAAATCAAACAGTTTTTCTCAATGAAATTCACTACTTCCAGAAAGTTAGCCTCTTAAACAGAACTTTGAAAAAAATTAAAGCATGGAATACAAGACCCTCTGATATGTTAGTTTTTGATTAAAAATTTGTATAAGTTTTTGCTGCCTCTATTAGCTGCTCACTAATAACCTTCATTTAGAGCGACACACACCCATTTGATCTTATCTCTTTGAATTAAATAAAAGTCAATTTCAAAGTGAGGAAGTCACTTTTGTGAGTGAGGTAAGTCAGGTGTGACCAAAAATTTAATCACGCAAATGAAAATAACTCGCTCCACTAAGAGCAAAAAATTACGTCACGCACGCACTTCAGTTGAAATTGTATGAACGAACGAACAAAAAGCAGATTTGAATTGGTTCTGACGTCATATGGTCGTAACAAAATTCGCGACAACGACATAAAAAAACTAAGGGAAGGCGAATCGCTGTGCGGCTTTTGAAAACAGACACTCTAAAATTTGAGAAGTGAGGATTTTAATTAAAAGATAATTTCAAATCTCATAGTTTTCAATGAATTTCCCTACTTCCAATAAGTTAGCCTCTGAAACACAAACTTTGAAAAAAATTAAAGCATGGATTAGGAGATCCGAGAAAACCCAAAACTTGAAAACAGACGCTCTAAAATTTGAACAGTAAGGAGTTTACTTTTAAGATACTTGCAAAATTCACAGTTTTTCTCAAAGAAATACCACTTCCAATAAGTTAGCCTCTTGAACACAACTTTGAAAAAACTAAAGCGTGGAACAGGAGACCCTAGAACGCCGCAACTTAGTAATGATATGAAATTTGGCATGTGTGACAGAACAAAAATTAATCAACTCGCGTTGCGATAGCAACAGTTGCTTTATATGACGATGACATAAATTGCTAAGGCGCTATGAATACTACAAAAATCTGAAACAATGTTAAAACCCTTCTTTTGGATTAGGTTATTTTCAATTGCTCTCACAAAGCTTCAAGCAATTATTTTACACGCTCGTTACGAAACCTATTGCACTTTTAGTGAACGAGTTTATGCCATAGGTCTCCAAAAATTTAGTAAAACCTCAAAAAGGAAATCAAAATTTCATTTGAAATTACGAAAACTTTGAAACAAATCCGAAAAAACATGAGCGACGCCTCCTTAAAAATAATTTTTTTGTTGATTGGGCTTCATTTGACTGTAAATGAGGTTTGTCATAAACGGAACTTCGATATGAAAAGTGTCTAGTCTCTAGGTGACTTAAAAAAATTTGATGAGTTTTCTAAAAAAAATCGAATTCGAATTCTTATGATATTTAACTTCCCTATGCGACCAGAAGTAGTCTTTTTATCGCTTTTCTCCTATTAGGAACACAAAATTGATTTATTTTGAGGCGCGAACGGCAATTTTGAATTACTATTATTATAGAAATCACAAAAAGAAAAATCACACTATAAGAAAAATTACGCTAAAAGTAAATAAAATTATGCCAAATATCTCGTGTTAAGGCAAAACATATATTATCGATAACTCCTCGAAAAAAAAAGAAATTAAAAAAACCTTTTTAATTTCGAATTTTAACGCTCGACTAGCTTTTTAATGATAGCACCCACATTTCTCTACGATGAATATATCGAGCGGCCAAAGTTGTCTCAACAGAAAAAAATATTTGAGTATATAGTGCCTCCTCCCCCACAAGTGGGGTCGGAACAAAAACTGAAATCTGAGACATTTCTTTGTTTTTTTTAGAAATTGGAACCTGAAACTTGAAAACACGCTCTAAAATCCGGTCAGTCAGGATTATTCTTGTAAGATATTTGAAAAAATCAAACAGTTTTTCTCAATGAAATTCACTACTTCCAGAAAGTTAGCCTCTTAAACAGAACTTTGAAAAAAATTAAAGCATGGAATACAAGACCCTCTGATATGTTAGTTTTTGATTAAAAATTTGTATAAGTTTTTGCTGCCTCTATTAGCTGCTCACTAATAACCTTCATTTAGAGCGACACACACCCATTTGATCTTATCTCTTTGAATTAAATAAAAGTCAATTTCAAAGTGAGGAAGTCACTTTTGTGAGTGAGGTAAGTCAGGTGTGACCAAAAATTTAATCACGCAAATGAAAATAACTCGCTCCACTAAGAGCAAAAAATTACGTCACGCACGCACTTCAATTGAAATTGTATGAACGAACGAACAAAAAGCAGATTTGAATTGGTTCTGACGTCATATGGTCGTAACAAAATTCGCGACAACGACATAAAAAAAACTAAGGGAAGGCGAATCGCTGTGCGGCTTTTGAAAACAGACACTCTAAAATTTGAGAAGTGAGGATTTTAATTAAAAGATAATTTCAAATCTCATAGTTTTCAATGAATTTCCCTACTTCCAATAAGTTAGCCTCTGAAACACAAACTTTGAAAAAAATTAAAGCATGGATTAGGAGATCCGAGAAAACCCAAAACTTGAAAACAGACGCTCTAAAATTTGAACAGTAAGGATTTTACTTTTAAGATACTTGCAAAATTCACAGTTTTTCTCAAAGAAATACCACTTCCAATAAGTTAGCCTCTTGAACACAACTTTGAAAAAACTAAAGCGTGGAACAGGAGACCCTAGAACGCCGCAACTTAGTAATGATATGAAATTTGGCATGTGTGACAGAACAAAAATTAATCAATCTCTCGTTGCGATAGCAACAGTTGCTTTATATGACGATGACATAACTTGCTAAGGCGCTATGAATACTACAAAAATCTGAAACAATGTTAAAACCCTTCTTTTGGATTAGGTTATTTTCAATTGCTCTCACAAAGCTTCAAGCAATTATTTTAATTAGGTGTTTCTTTTTTGTAAACTTTTCACTTGACCGTTTTCTTCTAGAACATTCTTTTGATTTTATTGCTTGAGTGAGTTTTCGACGCTCGACTTTTTGATTGTTTGAGTAATTTGAGTTGCGAGCATTAGGAAATAAGTCTGCTGCTAAAATGAGCTGATTGTGAGCGAAGGCCGCATATAGACTTGCAACGTAGAGGTTAAAGTTAAACTCTAATCGGAGAGGTCGCGAGTTCAGAAACTTCAAACCATAAAAGTTTTCAGTTTTTGCCCCTTCTGAAGTGTTACCGCGCAGGTCGTTCGAGAGCAATTTGTCTGAAGTTAACCGTTTTTAACCGTTTTTTATCTCTTCAACCACTGTTGCTATGTGAAAAGAAGCAGAAAAAGATGGTGTAATCAATTACAGTGGTGTATAATTTATCAATTTGGAGTAAGCGCAACAAAAAATTTTCTCTGCGGATAACAACCTTGTGATAATATTCATTAAAGCTTGAGTTGACAACAAAAATACCTAAATATGAATGAAACGTCATATGTCTCGTTAAATATAAGGATTCGAATTATTTTCAAATTAAACATTTTCATGTCATTTTTTGTAGACAAAATCAACTGAGCTTAATGAAAAATTTAAAATTTGGCAAAGATTCCAAAGACATTTCGGAAAGCGAAAATTGGGATGTATCTGGTTCTGGTTACAAAATAGATAGAACCAAATTAATTTCAGTACAGAAAGCATTCTCTGACATCAAAAGTTAAACCAAACAATTTTACTAGTTAAAAGAGAAATCATTGAGCTTACTGTCGCCAAAATGTATTTTGAAAGCGGATGGTTAGTACTCGACCACTTCGAAGGAGTTTTCGAGAGAAGGGATCATTGTATGAGGCGATATTCACATATGAATTCCACGGCTGTTATTTGAACTCAGTAATTGAAGAAGCGAAACTTTTATTTTTCAACGCAAAGAACTGCATTTCACGTACTTTTTGTTCCTTGGAAGATTTTAGTCAGATATCTATTCAACCCAGACAGCCAACAACAGATTTTTTGTGCACTTCTGAAAATTAAGCCAAAAGAAATAATTTTTAGGCGTTATAAATTTATGATATCAAAGTTCAAGGGATACTGTTCAAGGATATCAAAGTTCAAGGAATACAAAGTTTGACGAACACGTTTGACGAATGGGCTCTTGACAGCAAGAGTTTTCATTACCGAGCCTCCTTGTTTATTGAATATAAACAAGGAGGCTCGGTAATGTGCGATCGCACATAAGGTTCCGACCCCGCTCTTCCACAATTTTGGCATAACTGTCCACCAAATGAGGAACAGATAAAAAATCCCAAAAATTCAAGTATTTTACAAAAAAAATGGCGTATGAACAAAAAGGTAGCCTCCAAAGCAACTAAGTCAGTGGAGTAAAAAATGATCCACTAGATTGATGAAATATGCTAATATTAGAAAATCAAACAACGACAACAAACATTAATTACATCAAATTTCTAATGTCCGTTTTAAAAAACAAAACTTAATAACGAAGTGAACACAGCGTCAGATAAAACTGAAACCTCCAAAGCCAATAACTCAGTGGAGTAAAAATGATGCATTACATTGATGAGATATGCCAATATTAAGAAAGCGAGTCAAGACGAAGAGCAAAATCAAACAACAACAACAAATATTAATTACATAAAAAAATTTATGTCCGTTTTAAAAACAGAACTCAATAACAAAGTCAAAATAGCGTCAGCTAAAACTGAAACTACAAATAACTTTTAATTCACCAGATAAGATATGGAACTTTAAGATAATAAGGCTTGGTAACAATTAGACAATAAAGAACAAAAACGGTAAATTTGAAAAATTCGCTCATTTTTTTGAAAACAATTAAATTTTTTTGAAAACCAATAGAAATCAACTACAATATCCCATAGGTTTACGATTACCAGTGTTTCTAAGGATGAGAATTAAGAACTGTCGGTATTCAATTTTTATGCGGTTACAAAAAGAGCAACAAATAGACAACAAACAAAAAATCAAAAAAATTTGGCCTTCAAAATTTGTTCGATTGAATCTACTTCGAACACCAATAATGTGTTATGTGACCTCTCATTAATGAAACCAAGTAACAAGTAGACAAAAAAGAAAAAAAGGCAAAATAAAGTAATTCTTGTTTTTTTTTTCTCGAAAAAAAATTGTTTCCCATGACATGAAAGCCATTAAATACAAAAAGAAATAAATAAATAGATTCCCTTATTCTTCCAACGGAAGCCCGTGAGAACTGCAATTATCCAGAATATATCTTTTAACTAAATAAAGAACTTAAAATATGACAAACATCAAAAATTAAATTACTTTTTTTTGTGGAAAAACCCAGCCAGCAAAGTTATAACGAATTCTTTAAAAACTTTAGATTTTGTGACACCAATCCATTTAACACCTTTACTTGACAACAATATTGTCTCATTTGGCCGGTAATTAACGAGACTAGATAACAAACAAACAATAAAAGGAAAACAATTGCGAAAATGAAAAATGTTCTTTTTTATTTTGGAAAAGAATTGTTTTCAAAGCCATGAAAGCCATCAGCTATCTACTAATAACAAAATAGGTCCATTTATTCTTCCATGAAAAGCCAATGAAACGGGGTCATTGTACAGGAAGTTTCATACGATCAAAAAAAAGTAAAAACGACAGTAAAAACAAAATTAAAAAATTCAATTGAATTTTTCGAAAAAGTATTGTCGAAGACGTTAAAACCAGAGTCTTTATCCTTAAGGACTTTAATATTATCAATTAAGCATTTTTTGAACGCCAATAATGTGATAAATGAACTGTCAATAACAAGATAGTATGACAAAACTACAAAACGTGAAATATTGTTAAATAACTGAAAATAAAAAAAAACATGAATTCTAGGAGTATCAAAGCCAGAAAACCATAACTAATCGTGTAAAACCGCAAAAAAAAACTGAAATTGAAATCAGACGAAAGAAAAAGAATTCTCTAATTGCTAACACTAAGCTACAAGTTGAACAAATTAAGAGAAAAATGGAAGCAAATTTCAATAAGCCAGTATTTATTTTAAAATCAAATAATTTTAAAAGTCAAAACGACCATTAGCTTTCAAGTAATAAACTAGACACAATAATTTTGGAACTAATTACGATGCGAACTTGAACTATGACTAGTGCGCTTTGATTTGAAATGTTCTGTTATTTAATTAATATATAAAAAAGATCGAATTTTTTTTTGAAAAAAGACCGACTGATTAAAATCCGAATAATTTTTGGATTGTTACAGTCCAAGATTGGTCCAAAAGTAGCTCTGCTAATGCTGTTTGTCCATTAAGAATACCTAATTTTTTCAAATTTTACAGATATAGTTATTTTGTTAGTTAAAAAATCAAAAATAACTGCCGCGTTTTTTATAATCAACGAGTAAAGTCAGCAAAAAACGGCAAAGTTTTAATTACGGAACACTCGCAACGGAAGTTGAAGTCGAAATAACCCCCTTTTGAGTCTGCAAAGAATGTGTTAGTGCTGTTTGGGTGTGTACTTCCTGCAAATAAAATCAAAGTGGACTAAAGAAAATTTTTTCGTGCTGTTTTGATGAAAAAGATTTTGAAATATTTAGGCAGAATTTTTGACAAAAAAAAATAAAATGAAAATTGCCGACAATATTTTTTTTTACTTTAAAAGAGAAATCAACAACATTTTATTCAAAACAATTAACAAATTTTAGCAAAATTAGCGAAATTTTGGTCAAAAATTCCGGAAAATGTGAATAAAATCAACGGAATTCACTCTATTTTCTCAAAAATTTAGACCTTGATAACTCCCTGCAAAGAACGAAAATCAAAAAAATCTTTTTATTTCCATATTCTACGCTGGACAATTTTTCAAATAATACCAGTCTCAACTCTCTACGATGAATATATTGATCGGCCAAAATTGTCTGAACAAAAAAAACCATTTGAGTATATAGTTCCTCCCCCCCTCAAGAGGGGTCGGAACAATAATTTGTTGGCAAGAGATTATGCAATAACTCTACTTAGAGCACCCAAATGGGCATTTGTCCAATACATCTTATTTTAAAACGACAGAAAATAATTCGTTTCAAAGTTTTGTATTAAATACTTTTGTGAGTGAATTTTTTTTTGGACTAATTTTCGTAGACTTATTTTTAATAGAAAGACAGAACGAAACGAGTAAAAATAATTAAAATTATTTTGACGATAATGCACGATGCGTGCATTAGAAGACGACGAAATCAAAATTGCAAGTAAACAGCATTTAAAATCCGATAGTTTCAAAGGATTCAACAGAGCTTCAAATGTCAACATTTAATTGGGAAGTTACATTACATTTTCAAAAAATGACAATTTTCTAAAACCGTTCAATTCAAATGTTCTGATACCTTTGCAATTGCTTAAGTACTAATAGCAAACATAACAGACTAACGTCGGGGGATTGCTATCGAACGACTAATGGGAGCTCTAACCTATTGCAGCCTGCTTCTTTCGGCGGGGGATAACTAAAAAAGTAAGTAAGGGGCTTCAAATGACGTCATTAGAGATTAATCTATACCAAGTGAAAGAAATGACACTAATTTTTGCACACATCTCATTTGACTTTTTATGGTGAACTGCCGTCACTTGTGTTCAACTTCTTACAATTGTGAATGAGAGATAATTTCAAATCACGCAAAACGAAACAGGCAGGGCCGGAAAAGTCACTCGAAGAGTCAAATCGGTCAAGCAAAAATTTAGCATAAAAAATACCAACTTCGTTTGAGAGCAATTGATCAGATGTATCATTAATTAAAAGTAAAATTTGAATGAACATTAGTATCTATTTTTTTTCGACCTCCAGTTTAGTGTTGGAACATAACTTTTACGGCCCCCAGACGCATGTGCTATTTCTTATATAATAACGTGCTATATAATAGCAAATCTTGTAAGCGGCTTCAGAATAAACACTAGGGGTCACGTAAAAGATAAAACAATAAATACTCAAAATTTGCACGATAACAGCTTCAAGAAACTGAATTTTAATCCGTGATTTTAAAAATATCAATTGTGAGAACTTGATGAAAACAAAATTCCGGAAGTGTTCCGGTTGAATTTTTCTTTTTCTGTCCCCACTTTGGGACCATTTGAGCGTGAACTATTTCATTCTGGCAATATTGATAGCAAAACATTGTTCTTTTGAGTATATATATTCTCCCAATTAAATAACTAATCTCTCAGAGAAGTAAAATTTATGTCGGTTTAAACCAAAAAATGGTGAGCAGATTTTGGGTTTGCGCCGTTTTCTGATTTTCGGGGGGGGGGCAGAATCCCAAAAATCTAGCATCTTCAGAATGAAATCGTAAGGTTAGTGAGAAAGTTTGTATTTTTTTTGGGGGGGGGGGGAGGGGGGTCTTTTACCTACGTTGATTACATGATCGAGGCCACTATTAATTTTGGCACAACGTTGTTTGGGACTTTTCCATTTATAGCCTTTCATCTTAAGGATCATAGCCCCCCCCCCCCCCCCCCCCCCCCCCCCGTCAAGGTAATTATACGTAACTATAACATTGTGGAAAGAGGGCTAAAATGGTTAAGACCCTGTTGTTTCATAGGTCAACCCACGGTCTTTTCATACATAATACCGGTCGACTGCTGTCTTTTCACCAGTCGACCTCTCAACCTCTCCAGACTAGGGTGTCAACCCTACCAGGGTATGAACCTTGCAATTCTGTGTCTTCTTAGTGTGCAGGTTGCAATCAGTGCTGCACACAAGTACACGAACAGAGAACTCAGGAAGTTCCACTTCCAAATAAGGAGAAGCATCCAGACAAAGCTGTCTACCGGATCAAAATCTCCTTTCCCAAACAAATCCTCGAATGCTGTCATGTCCCAAAAACCGTATCCGTGAGCCATGATAAAGATCTTCGGGGAAAATGATTTGTTTTAGCCTATGGTTCTGTTTTGGTTATTTCATTTCTACGATAATCTCGACTGCTGTTGCTCACCTCTGATTTGTTTTTAAACAACTCGAGTTGCATAACTTATGAATAAAATGTGTGTTAGAACACATATCTTAGCTGCCCAAGTGACTCAATGCCCCCTGGGCACAAGTCCCGAGGGAGGCTAAGTTTTATGCTCTAACTTTTTTCGAGAACTAAATGGTAAAAATCAATCAAGCCCAGTGTTTGAAAATTGTAGAAAATTTTGATACCTTTGGTATATCGTCGGTTGGTGTTATAAAAGTGGTTTCTATTCAAATAGCACTGGAGTCCACAATCTGTACTTAAACATGTTCCTAATCTATATCACAATTTCTGAGGTTACCTCTTTTACCTCTTGATTATTGTTTACTGATGGGTTTCTTTATTGTTAGCGCCAATTGAATTCAACAGAAATCTGAAGCAGTGGCGAAACTCTGGTTTGGGATTAAACTCTCTTTTTCCGTCACTCTTTCTCCGCACGGTTGTTATATGAAGAGTTGAACACAATCACAACGTAAACTCAGTCTTTCTCTTTCTGTTCAGTCTTTATAATCCAAAAATTCTATTGGTTCCTTTCTTTGGTTTCTTTTCACAACAAACTTTTATCAAGTTACAAACATGCGGTTTTTCTCTAAAGTCTTATGATTAAGTAATTAAAAGCTTACATTGTTTAAATGAAGAAGTTAAACAATTGCTGGGCATTAACAAGTGTCGAGAAAGGAGTAGTGGAAAAACGGTCTAATCAGCAGCAGTTTGGGGGAAGCTATACAACTATTATCTGAACAAGAGTTGACAACCGTGTGGTAAAATTCATTCAGCGATAGAGTGATTCGAAAGTTTCATAAACACTGACCTCGGTAATCGATCATTACAAATGTGGAAAACAAAAGTCTTATTCGCTTAGTTTACTCATGTGGGTGTTTTTGCTTTTAATAAAAAGGGCTGTTCAACAAAAAAATGGTTCACTGACTCTGAAAAAAAATTAATTATCAAATGAACTTAGAAATTATTAATCAGTTGACGTAAAAAAGCAGTATTGTTGCTTAGTTGAGGTTGCCGAAAAGGACATTTCAGACGCTAAATTTCACGTAATGGATTGATACTCCACTAGGTAGCAAGTATTGGCAAAAGTATTAGCCTCTGAGGCCATCGTTTTCTGAAAATCTCAATTTTGTGGTGACGTATCGCAATGTTTTGCAATTCATAATTTTCAACATGCAAAATGAGGATTGAATGATTGAAAGCTATAAATGTTCAATCCTCTTCAAATTTTTTTTATGATGCATAAATAAAATCATGCTGCTTCAATTATTTAGTTAAGATGTCTAAATTGCTTTTCGGTTTCTAGGTTACATGTATCAAACAACAGTGCTTTTGTGAAATGCAAATAAAAATCATAGCAAGAGTAGTCCTGAATTACAATTTAAAAAATCGAAACAACTGAAGGCACTTATATCAGCCGCTAACAAACAAAAGAAAAGCCAAAACGTTCACGAAAGTAAACAAAACTCTAAAAAAAGTCGAAAAACAAATTTATCAATTTAGGGAAATAGTGTTATCAAAGTTATTATTGACAACAAAGTCAACCTCGAAAAATTTTGATAAATGGGAAAAAGAGAGCAATCACCAATTCTGTAGAAAACCAATGCTGTCAAAATAAAAGGACAACACAAACGACATCTGGCAAAAACTTTTTAACGAATGTCATTGACAATAAAGGGCATCAACGTCAATGAAGCATGCAACCAAAACTTGAGTTCTACATCTAATAGACTATAAATGAACAGAAAGAAATTATAAACTTCCAGAAAAAATTGTAATCACGCAACGAAAGCCGCAACAAAAAAAGTTCAAAGATATTAATAAACAAATATTATCGCAGCCATTTAAATTTTTATCAATAAACCTTAACAATCTAATAAATCCAATTATGACTAATGGATTTAAAAAATAAGACCTATCATTAATGAGAATAACCGACATGTAAAAAGAAGTACAAGAAGGGTCATTGAAAACTCGAATAATTTTCGGAAACAAGTGTGAAAGTCGTTAAAACCCGCTGTTTTTAATTTAAAAACCAGATAAACTCACATATGCCTAATGAAAAAACCTTTGGATTATTAGAATATACGTTCTGCCTTTTAAAAGTGTTTATAAAGTAAATGAAAAGGAAAACAGCAAAAACAAGTCAAATCGGTTCAAACACCATTCTCTCACTTCACATTAAACATGGGTATAATTGCGAGATCTTTTTGCGCAGCAATTTAGTTTTCTTTATGAATCTGAAATGAGTTTAATTTTTACAGAATACCATACGTATTACGTGAGAACAATACATGGACCCGTGTTTCACATCATTTTTATAGGTATTCGCTGGACGTCAGTTTTGTGATTTCTGAACCAACAATTTCCAGTAGATGACTTTGGTTTTTGGATTTTCAGACTTGATATTTTCAATGCTGATAGTAAGGCAGACCCGTTGAGGGCTTCTTTTACAGCCTTAAGGTATGAAGAGTTAGTGCTACTTATTTCTGCGCGCGAAGTAGGATTACCTATATCTCTCAGACTAACCGACTCAGTAAAATACTGAAGATATTTTTCAATTATAGCGGTAGTTATAAAGAATAACACCGGAGTCAGAGATACGCACACCGTGCAACTACTCTATTAGACTGACTACAGTTAGTAGAATTCTCTCTATATAAAAGAGAATAGTGTCTTCTCAGTCTCTGATTGGATGAAGGTATTCATCTAGTATTTCTACTGCTACAATAGTTTTTTTAGACAGCAATCAATTTGTTTTAAAATTTCTCGTGAAAAGTTTATAATATGACATGGTCAGAGTGCTCCATATAACAAAAAAGCAGAATTGGAATACTATAATTCAGCGCTGTTTTGTAAAATTACTTTGATCAGGTTTCTTAATTAAACAGTAATCTATATAGTAAAATTACAGTTTTGAATTTTTCAAAACATTCAAAACCAAAACTTCACATCAATCGAAAAAAATAACTTCCAGGGGAAAGTCGTTTGTATAATGAAGTAGGGCGTTGGTTTTTTTTGTACAGTTTTATCCCTGGTTGACAAAAAAATCATTGCATTGTTGGATAAATATGCGCTTTGTTGGCTAAAGTAGTATCAGGTCGTTCCAATTGGCTGATACAGCTTGCAATTATGATCAACATAAAGGGCAGCTCTGAGGCTGGTTATTGTAATATTTTTATGTAAGATCAACCATAACTTTTCGAGATTATCTTAGGTAAAGTCACTTATATAGAAACCTTTAGTTTGCAAACTATTTAATTTAATTTAAGAAAACTATTTAAAACTCATGAATGTCTTTGAAAGTCAAATTGGTTTATGGAATCACGCAAAAGCATTTCATCTGGTGAAAAGATTCTTTCAAATAAAACATCAACAAGTTGCAGATGTACCCAAACAATAGTATTTTGAATTATTGGGTGACATTTTGCGCGCCTTTGATCGGTTGTCATTTGAATTGGGCATGAAATAATTGTCTAAATTTCAGCAAATGCTCTTGAAGGTGTTCGCGCAAGGAACATTGCAGCTGAGCCACTAATTGTTCCGACCCCCACGTTAGTGGGGAGTGAGAAACTATATACTCAAATTGTTTTTTTGTTCAGTCAATTTTGGGCGATCGATATAATCATCGTACAGAGTTGTGAGTGGCATCATTAGACAGCCAGTCCAGCGTAGAATAAGGAATTAAAAAGATTTTTTTCATTTTTCGCTTTTTATAGGGAGTTACTGAGGTTTAAAGCTTTGTGAATAGTTGCTGTTTTTATTCACATTTTATTCACATTTTCATTCTAAAGATAAAAGAGGGTTGCTGAGATGTTCGATCCGAGTTTTTTGGCTAGAATTTATGATAAAATTTTAAAAAATCAGACTTTTTTCGAGAAAAATAGGACCACATTTGCTTTTTTTAGCCCACTTGCTTTAAATTTGCTGGAAGTACGCACCTCAAAACTGCGGCCGAAATCTTCTTAAACTCAAAAAAGAGCAAATTGTAATCCCTCTGGCTTTATGAGTCTTCTGGATCAGAATTTTGCAAGTTTTTTGCAAATTCAAACCTGATAATTACAAAAAAAAGCATTATTTATTTTTTGACAAACTGAAATTTTTGTTTAAAAATTGATCTATTTCGCAATCATTTGAACAATTGAATGTTTTGTTAGACGCGCAGCAATATCTGGGTTGATCTTGATCCCACCGTGGATCCTTCCGACAAAAAATTTTTTAGATTTAAATGATGCGCGCCCTTTTTTTCAAAGCATTTCCGCTATGTAAAAGTTTTTATGTAAATTACTGACAAGAATCTCAAATTAGGGCTTAATATTAATGTCAGATACTATTTGCAAAAAAGATGTCCAAATAAAACTATTATATGGTTTAAGAATTAAGCTCGTGGTTTTTATGGCTTTGACAAATTGTTTTCGTAAAAATTTTATAGACTTCTTGAGTTTTGCCTTCATTTGTTACACTTTTTGTAGCCCAACGACTTAGTGTCCCCAATCAAAGATGCACTTATTTTTTCAACAGGTATAGATGAACCTAGACAACTTTTTCAGTTAATATCTAATATCTCTTATGACTTTGAATATAATTGTTTTAAGAAAAAATCGGTGAATTTTTGAACTTTGCCATTATTTTATCTTTTTTCTCTCAACTTCGGGCGCAGACTCAGTACAAACAGGCAAATACCAATTCTGTGTGAGAAAAAAACATTATCGTTGGAAACGGTTTTATATTCAACTTATGTTTTCCTTGTTTTGATACTACGCGTTTTCAAATAATTTTTTTTCATTCTTTTTTGAGCATTATTGCATTCTTTATGACTCCATTTCGTTTGCTTGTCAAATTATCACATTGTTGGCAAATCTAACTGAAAAAAAGCATAGTAGGAAATTTGAACAGAGTTGGAAATTTGCGTATTTGTATATATGAATTGTTTTGTTGAATAGTTTATGCTTTTTCAATGTTTTTTCAATGTTTGTCTTTCTTTTGTTGCTGTCCGCCATACACTTGACAACGATAGCTCTCCATTGCTTCCCCAGGACGTATATAAATAAAGATGTCAGTTTAGAGCTGTTTGTTTTAATGACTTTCAGGTTGAATTACTCAAAACAGTTTTTTTGCAACTGTCTCCTTTTGCTTTCAATTTGGTCACCATGTAACTGAATCTCACCGATTATAAATCTCAATTACGTTTGATGATTCATCCACTTTTTTGCGCTTTGTTATACGTTGTGACTGATTGCTTCGACCATTTATTATCAAAAATTTTTTTCGAGATTTACATACTGTTCAATATTCGGGTTTCTTTTTGTTGTCGTGTCTACGCTGTCCCTTTATAGGGAAGGCTCCTTGATGTAAAGAAGGGAAGAAAGTATGACTTACAGTTCTTGCGGACAACGTCTTATAAAATAGTGCCTTGAATAGTGTGATGTGAAACTGTTTGAAGTTTTGGCTTCATTGTGTGTTTGTTATGTATTTGTTATTTTGTGGGGTCGTGGCGTGGTCTCATTTTTAATAGGCCCAATTCACTTTCTGAGGTGTTGCAACTTAAGCCATCGCGTTTTGTTAAAATCTTGAATCTGTTTTGACTTTTGGAAATACTTGTTTCCAAAACGAATTTGGGTTTTTGAGCTTTGTCATGTTTTAAAATAGTTTTTTGGTCGAATTGTAGTTCAGTTTTCGTAAACACAGTTCACAACCCGTTTGCAGTGAGTTATAAATTAATCCTTGACCATTGTAACCGTTTGGGCTTCAAACTTTTCCTCGGCTTTTTTACTACTTTTATTACGAGACTCATTACGATTTTTATATAATTGTACATTTTAGAGGATTTTTGTTTTCTTTTTGGTTTATACCAATAATCGTAAGTCCCACTGGCTTTAAAATTTTGCACAATTGAAGATTGCATTCTGGTATGTCTCAACTGCTTCCTATGGAGATATAAATGAAAACTTCAGTGATTTCAGGTGATATCTAATGACACTAATAACTGTGAAGTTAATTGTTTTCAAAAATAGAAACGTATTTTTAACTTTGCACCTCTTTGCTATTCTTTTGCTTTTTTGTCGACCTGTTAACCAGATACATTGAGAACCGATCCCATATTTTTTCTAATGAAGTATGGGTTAAACTTTTTTGTTTAGATTTTATCTGACGCGAGTTTGATTTTGTTATGGTTTTTTTTCTATTGTAGACATCGAGTTGTGGTCGCAAGTAATGTTTGTTTTTTTTTTGATTTTTTTAATGGTCCTTTTTAGTAGTTCTATTATCAAAAACTGTCATCGGCCCTCTAGCGTGGCACTATTATATTCCATTGGTTGTTTATTGAACGATATCTATATTTTTGATCTCTTCATCGTTTGGTAGCCAATTAAGTTAAGAATGTGGATGAGCGGGGTCGGAACATTATGTGCGTACGCACATTACCGAGCCTCCTTGTTATGACTAAAACATTGATTTACTAACTCTTACAGAGCTAAAAACAAGTCTCTAGAATTGGTAGATTAATTCTGTGCTCTAGAAGAACAATACGCCCTAACTCCATCTTTAAAGTATGGGGACATACGCTAAACATTTCAACTGTGGGAGGAAATTAAGAAGCCTTTTGACCTGATCAACTCAGAGCGTAAAGCACAAATTTGTGCTCTTCAGCTCCTTCACTGACGTATACCCAAAATTTTCAGCCGCAATATTTCTAACCGTTGTTTGCCGGTGGTGGTCAAACAAGCCGATAGGCAAGGAAGCCGAATTTTGAAAATGAGGTCCACTAAGCCGAAAAATTTTGGGATATACCCGTATTTTAAGTTGCCCCTGGCGGGCCTCGTCGCGGCTTTGCCGCGATAGCCGGCCCGCGGTTTCCGGATTACCTCCCACAGCGGATGAGAGGCATGGCCATGGACAGCGGTCTGCTGAGGCCCGTACTCACTAGAAGTCTAAAAATTGACGTATTTTTGTTTCTTTGGTGCATTGGAATACATTATGCACTATAATACTACGCGCAGTATTGATTGCAGTGGCTAACAATGTATTTTTTCTGGTAGATTAAATAACTGTTACATAACTTTCGGCTTGCTTTTCGGTCGGCTTCCTTTGCGTTCGCCTTGTTTGCCAGTTGACCTGACCGGTTGGCTTAATTTTAAGTGTAGGCGGTTCACCTGATTTCTACGAAGGGAGAAAAACATCTCGAGGATGATAATTGGTGTCAGCGAGAAGATTGCGTTTTTCAGCGGCTGAACATTAGTTTGCTCCGGTACATTCTGTAGCTAATTGGTCGTAAACTCCTTCCTGTCTGGACATGGCTTCCCCTCAGCCATGGAACATGATGGCGTGCTCACCAAATTAATTCATATTGTCTATTATTAAAAGATACAAATTTTTCTTGCACCGTCATTCGCTTAAACTCTGAATTTGTATTTGAGAATGTATTGAATTTAATTCGGAGAGAGTGAGGTGAAGACCCGGGGGAATCAGCGGGCATATTGATCAAGCGCCCAAGCGGGGAAAACTCCCAGACATAATTCTTTTTTCATTCCCTCAGAAGTGTTTGTTTCTTTGCGTCGAAATGCTGATGCGTCCAATTTCTCGCCAACTAAGGTCTAAGGGATAAAACAAACTTTTCGAAAGACTGGAACTTTTCAATGCAAACTTGATTTTCTGAGAAATTTTGAAGTGATTCGAAAAGTAATAATTGTTTGATTCTAATAGCCAATACAGGCCCCCGAGTTTCGTATCTGAGATTGTCTAATCCACATTACGGATATGGTTATCGGCAGACGGGCATGATTCAAGGCATTATCTTGGATCGGTTTTCCAGATTTTGATCAAAGTCTTCCTTCTGGCTACAACTTAACAAATTAGGCAATACGGCCAGTTCGGTTGTCAGCAGTTTTTTGTTGCGGAGCTACTGAACTGCTTTTTGTGCACTCAGACATTGACGAAGAATCCTCAATGTACTCTTAGGATCATTTAGACAGCCTAATTTTTCCAGCAATAGCAATTTTTTTGAATATGTTTTGATTTTACCACGGAGCTGAATACATCGAGTTTCCTCTAGTAGTAGAAAAAAACTTTAAAAACATGGCTGACTTTCTTTCTCATTTCTTGATTGTTGATAGGCGATTCCGTTGAAGACCATGGCTCTCAATTTTATTTTTAGACATAGCTTCTTCCACGACTATCCATGCAAGCACTTCCTTTATTTGATTGCCGAATTGCTACCAAGTCGAACATACCGAGTGTTTTGCGCAAAACCTGCAAAACGTTTTCTAATCTTCAATTTTCGTCATGACGTCATGGAGTCAATCACTTGCACAAAGGTATCACCTTGTTGAACGCCGGAGTCTTTTACAAGGTCGACTTTTTGTGAAAGAGGATGTTTTGAGAGTGAAATACTGTGCAGTCGATGGTTTCTGGAAGAAATTCACCTGAGGGTGCGTATCAGGAGCGCATGTTTGACTAACACAAAAATGTTTTGAAACTTGTAGTAAGGCATAATTTGATCCAGTTCGAATTTTTTTTATACCTTACGTCTGCATAGTGAAGGATTACATCCGCTGATTGGCTGATTTGAACGAGAAACCCTACAGTGTTAAACAATTTTGTCGCTATATTTTTGGTTTTTTAGCCAGAAAACTAGCTATTAGCTGACTCAATAATTCACAGCTCATTTTGGCAATCGCCGCGTCTTTTTTACTGCAAGTGTGAGGGAAGCACCATATTTAGCCGGTAATACAAAATTTCGAAGGACGCTACTGCAATCAACATCCACGAACCTAATTTCCACCACTCTCAATGCAAGTTGAAAATGATGACTTGGAGTTGTACTTTTTACAGAGTGTAACACATATTTGGTGTATTTCAAAGCGGCTCACTGCAATGTAGCAGCTAAATTTACTGTTGAAGAAAAAACCAAATTGAAGAAAAAACTCAAATTCGTTGGGAAGAGTTTTAGTCCTCGAGATATTTTACTCCCCTTTGAAAACCTTGCATTCAGAGAAACTGCATAGAAAAGTAATTGTTTTTCTCACGCATCATTCTCAAAGCGGTTCGTGCAATTTGATTATCCAGAGAATTTTTCTCGAACATCTCGCCGCTCACCTATTTGTCCCCTGTAAATGAAATTGTTGGTGTTTTAGCGTTCTTCTTTTTGTCTCTTGCATATGGTTTTCTCGTTTGTTTCATTGAAAAAAAACATTTTCTCAAGGGCCTGTCTGTGATCGAGATTCAAATTTTCGCAAAGGTATATTTTGTCAAATTATCTGGCTGTCAGGACGTTTGAGAAATCATATAGTAGCTGATAGCACTTTTTTCTGAAATCTAATGGAATAAATCGACATTTCGGCACTTAAGTGCAATGTGTTTTTGTGGATTCTAATTATACGCAATCAAATTTTTTTAAATAACAATCATTAGTTAATTTTTTTGTAATTGAGTCAAGTTTTTCGTATTTCACTGCGAAGTGATCACTTTTAACGATCACTGACAGATCTTCTGGTAAATTCTTACGGCTGGTCAAACGATGCTTCATTTTTAGTAGGTTAACAGACAAAAAAAGTCCCAGACAAAACAGTCCTAGACAAAATAGTCCCAAGAAAGCATAGAGTTAAACATATGCACACCAATTAACAAAGGAACCACTTAATTTATTCATATAATTGTACTTCATTGAACAAACATTGAGTTGATTACAACTTAGTTTTAGCCAAAATATGTATTTTAAAACAAGTTTTTGGTTTAATCCTCGTTCATATCAATTAAAAACAAAACATTCAGAAAATTAACTCTGGATTATGTTTGTTCATTGTTTGTAGAATGTTTTTAACAATTATTTTGATGTTTATTCGGGACTATTTTGTCTGGGATTATTTTGTCTCCCTGTATTGAACTATTTTGTGTGGGACTGTTTTGTCTGGCACTGTTTTGTCCGGAAACGTTGATAGTAAGAATTCTCAAGTACTCGCTTCTAAAGTTTGTTTCGTTCATCGGAAATTACTGAGTTGTTCCGCGGATTGTGTGAAAAACTCCTGTATATTCTCAATTCGTTATTACGCAGTCTAAAGGCAGTCTAAGCATCGGCTTGAGATGAAGACTGAGAAGGATTAGTTGCGTAAGTTTCAAAAATTTCATCAAACGAAACCAAATTGTGTTTGCTTCATTGGATGGAACCAAAACACAGGAAAGTTAAACCACCCCAGAAAAAGCACGCTGAACTAAATGGCAGGATAAAGATAGGATCCAACTGATTACCTGCTCTCTTTTTTCTCTCAGTAACGTCGACAGTGTTCTATCTCAGATGTGAACGTTCAAAAAAAATCTAGGGAGGAAGTTAGCAAGTTTCCTTTTAATAATAATTTTGTCTTTGTTTTTCTCTCTAAGTTGCCCCTCTTTCCTCTTATTGAAGCAACTGTTGCAAATGCTAACTCGTTTCAGTGCATCAAAATTGTAGGATGTTTGCGCTGTAAAAAAATAAGCTAAATTTCAACCTGATTTTTGCGGTAATCTTGTATAATATTGCAATAATTTCTCGACACATGTAAACTCTTGGTACTTTGATACAAACTCAAGTGGAACTTGAGTCTAAAAATAAGCAACTTTTTATCAGTTATACGTTAAAATTAAACAATTTTTAAAAAAATTACTTCACAGATATTTCACTTTACAGGTCTTTCAGGAACATCGAGTAGGGCTACAAGGTGAAAATTTGAGGATTTTTGATTTTTTGAATACCTCATGCATCGGATTTTCATTATGCTTAGCAAATGCACCAATTATCAATCAGAGTGAAGAACATATTCTGAGTGAAGGACATTGTTTACATCATCTGAAGCGTAATAATAGTCACCAAACGTTCTAGCGCACACAATGGCAGTATCTGATTTATATGAAATCTCATTCGCAATTTTGCTCTGGTTTTTACTGCTCCAAATTATTTTTCATGGATTTACCTATGGTATTACGTAACATTTTTCCTCCTTGTAATTGGTATGCAAAAAATGAGCACAAAAAATTTGACTCCAATATAAGCCACTCATTCAAAAATTACCAAACACAAACATTTCAAAACAGCAGTTATGACATTTTAAACTTTAGGTTGGCTTCAGAACGACTATAAACGCAACGTTTTGCTAGCGTTTCATTAACGGTTACTTTAAGTTTAATTTTTAATGCAGAAAAACCAATTTATTTGTCGGTAGAACAATAATAATCGTATAATATCTATTATAAGCAAGAGTTATCAGAATTATAATAATAGATTCAATGTCCGGTTATAAATCTTATTTATTTTGGCGCTTGGAGGCGTTTTTACCAATTTTAATGTCCTGGTATAATATTAAAAACACGATTATCCTTGAAAATGTTCCCTTTATTTGTCTTCCGCTGCAAAAGATCTCTAAAGCGCATTAGATTTATTAATTTGTGAGCATTTAAATCCACCGAGCAGATTATGTGAGATAATAATACTTAACAATTTTTACACTTTATATCTAACTTGTTCACTTTTATTTAATTTTCTCAATAAACTTATAACTGCCGATTGTTAATTCGATAACTGCACTTCAATTAATTTTAACTTCCGCTTCAAAATCCTTTCACGTTAACTATTAGTTTATTCAATTCAAAAATTAGTCACACTACTGTAGCAAACTACGTTTTATAAGCATTGAAAAATTCAACGAAGGTATAGTTTTGTATAGATCTATTTTGTATAGTTTCACATTCGTAGAAAAAAACGTAAACTCACTTTTACTGTTCTATTTTTCACTTGATTAATTTTCCAAAAACACTCTACGCAACTATAGCAGTTTTACGTATAACATTTGACTCAGAAAGTTGATTTTTATCGAAAACTATAAATGACGTCAGTTAAAAGTAGTTATAACTATGAGCACGTCTAAACTCTCTATCTCTCTCTCGCTCTCATTTTGTAGATCGAACTTATAGAAGAAATTGAAACCAGTGAAGCATTAATCAACAAAGACTTTGTAGTAAAAGACAAAAAGCTTTTTGTATTGCCAAACATTTGAGCCGCAAGCTTAACTTCAAGAAAATCAAAATAAGTTTGCACCAAGACCATATTGTTTAACGTCATAAACTGTGGATATTCCAATTTTTATCTATTTTGTTTATCCGAACTGACCGATTCAGTGATTGTTAAAGAGAGAACTTGACAACTGGAAATTTAATGATCATTGAAATTACAACTTCCATATACAACCGCGGATAAAAATCTCACGTTTGTGAAAAAAATTATGAGGGTTTGTTTACTTTTGGTTTTGGTTCTTCAGTTTGTTTACTTTGATAACGTATTGTTGACTTCATCATGTGACACGAGTGTTGATGTTTGTCTGGTGGGGGAGGAGCTCAGTTTTCCCCCAGCTAGTGGGAGGCCATCTAATGTGGATTTGGAGACGGAACCAGACAACGGAGGTCTCACTGTCTACTTGCAGGACATAGTTGGAGGGTTCTACAAGTTCGCATTCCCAAGCGGACTTCCTTGGAGTTAGGATTATTACATTGGAGAATTTTCAATCTTGAAATTTCTGCCATTTTTTCTGCCAGAATCTTACAAGATAACCATTTTTTTTCAAGTACTTCCTACAGCTAAAAAGCACGCGCGAAACGTCTTAGGGTCCTAAGGGGCTCGGAAAAAATTCAAAACGTCCCAATATTTGAACGTACACATATTTTGGGAATCGACAAAAGAAAACAAGCGGAAAAATCACCCGACAATTATTAATCTAATGTATCAGCAAAGAAGTCCTTCCATCTTCGATCGTCTTTCTCTTACTTATTTCAATTTTTTTTTTCAACTTTTCTGTTTCTGGATGTTCTTTTTCTTGATTTTCTTGAGTTGGAGATGGGTTGAAGCTGGGCTGAATTTGGGTTGAAGATGAATGCTTACTGCCTCCAAACTTGCTATAACACAGAGGAAAAAACTGAACATTAGGCACTCAAAAAAAACAACAAGCACGGCGTGCCCAAAAACAGGAAAACAGGCCAGTAAAACAAAAAAAACTGATAGCATGGAGCGCCAAAAAACAAGAAAAATTTGAAGAGAAAAAAACAAGAGAAAAAACAGGAAAAAAAGAGAAAATTTTAGGGGAAAAATGACCTCGCGGAATTCTATTACGTTCAGTTGCGGAACTCAGACTACATCCTTTATACTCTGAACTCAATAAAAATGGATTTTCTTAATTTTTTTGAATTGTGTTACGTTAAAAAAGCAGAATGTGGTTACCAAATCCGGTCACAGATTCAACAATATGCTTAACTAAATTCCACAATGTGTGCAATTTTTTGTTTGAGTAAATTCTACAAAGTGGGCAAATAGATTTTGCAATGTTTGTAAAGAAATTCCACGAAAATTTTTGCCGAATTCCAATGCTGAATTCCAATGTTTTGTAGCTAATTAAAAAATGAGTTGCGCTAAATTGTAATCAGAATGAAGATTCGCTAACACCGGTTATTAAGTTTGAGTAAAAAAACTTGAAGTGTCGCTTATTTTACAGTTTCAAGCTGAGAAATTTTTTTGGGACATTTTTGTTTTTATTTAAGTTCCAGAAATCACTTCTGAGTTTTGAAGTTTTTATTATTTTCATAACCATTTCGTTATGAAAGTAATAAAAATTCATTTTGTATGCTCCAACGCAGAAATCAATAAACAATAAAACGGTAAACTCAACTGGGGAATTTAGGCTACGCGCATGGTAGTATGGATTCCGTAATTTTTCATTTCGCTAATTCTGCAGAAATCGGATACCAATTTCCTTTCAAAATAGCCTAGATTTTGAGAGTAACCCATTTCCGCACAGTTTAAGCGAACCCCAGGCATTAACCTGGCAAAACATAATTAAGTTTCAGGCTCGGTCAATTTTGACCGATAAAGATCATGTCTGCCTTTGCTGTGTATTTTGTAAATTAGATAGTTTCAACTTCTGGGACATCCAACCAAAGAAGCGTGTAACAATGCAAAATCTCCAAACGAAAGGTACTTGAAAATTTCGCCGTTTGTTGAAAAAACAAGAGAGCAAAATAAATGATTAGTTGAATTGATATCTATTTGTGCAAGTTGAAATACTATCTATTTTGAATGCAATTGAGACTTAGGTGGTCTTCTGTTTGCAGCAATGCAATTTATGCTGTTTTTATACAATTGACGTAATGAAATTAAAAGATAATTTACCTTACGTACCTACTTTTTGAACAAGGAAAACCTTAAATGTGAGTGAAGTTTTTTAAAATCGGTAATGTTGTTTTGGAGAGATAAACATAACCCCTTTATAAAGCGGGTCAGCGATTCCAACTCAAGTTATCACAAAATTTGCTTATAGCCAATTACTAGCCATTGAAAAAACGTTGTTTTCTTTTAATAAATATTTAGAGGACTTTATTTCTTTTAAAAGAAAGTTATTGAAAAATGCCCCACTCTATTTAATTTTGTTCAAATGCACCATTAGCCACGCAAACTTTATCCAATGACAAACAATAAAAAGGAAACGCATATTGACAGAAAAAGCATTGAGAAAAAACTGATCTCTTAATGTTCGTAGGGGTCAAAATTAAGAAATGATGCTTCTTTGATCAGCTTGCTCCCCTTTTCAAAAATGTGTTCAGATATGTGAAAAAGCTAATGAAATGGCTTCTCAGATGTGTGATATCTCAGAAAACGTGTTCTCAGAAGTTCTTAATAAAATTGTCCCATTGGCCGTAAATTTTTGAGATGTTATTAGAAGACCGACTTTGTAAGCATTTTAAGGAAATTGCGAAAAAGCTGGAAAAGTTGACGAACTTAACAGCACGATTTTGTTTCTTATCGACTACCATATATGTTCTTGCAAAAACAAGTCGGACCGCCTTGACAATGACCGAAAGGAGGAAAACTTTAATCACGAAGGAAAAGCTTTTCATGTCGACGTGAAAAGCTTTTCTTCAATTTCTTTTCGTGGCTCTTTAAATAATTAAATATTATGTAAATCACACTTAAACCTATCAAATTACTTGTAACTTCGTATATTTGAGTTCCATATATTCAATCAGCTTAATGAAATAACTAATATGACAATTTTTGTCTTAAAATTTGACCTTCTTTTCAATGATGACAAGACAATGATGACATTACAATATTTTCTGAGTATTTTTCAGCTCGGAACCGTTTACGATCAAACGGGCCACATGATAAGATATTTCAGTGGTATAAGCAATATAACGCAGTTTAATTTTTTCTTGCAAACTCAAACAAATGCCGAAAAAGGAATGAAAATGAGAAGAAAATCTTCTAATCATTTTAAACCCAGGGGCTGCATAAAGAAACTAAAAAATCGGAGTTAATGTTATAACTGTACCACAGAAACAACATTTGCTTTCCACAGAGCGGAAATGATAATATAAAGTTACGCTTACACGAAATAAATTTGTTTATTTTTTATTATTGACATTGCTTCTGTTTATTTTTTTGCTGAATTTTGTCGAAAATGAGCTCTGTCCAAGTAAATGAAAATTGTGAAGGACAATCGCAGATTTGTTTTACCGGCGATGGTTTTTATTACCCCCCTTTTAATACCAGAGAAACCAAATTGGACGATCTAATTGTAGATGGCTTTTCATTCAAGTTTCCTTTTGACATTTTATATGACAAAATCATCTCCCACGTCGTCAATCGAGTATATCCTAAAGGTGACTGGGGTAAGTTGGGCTCAATTAACTACCCGTACCTAACTCTAAGGCAAAATCAGTACTGAGTCAGAGTCTAATTCCGGTCACATTCTGCGTTGAATTTTTCTGATTCACAGTTAATTCACTGATTCATTCTGAATTATTTTCTAACTCAGAAGAATACTAAATAAATGTCTTCTCTAAATTTTGCTCTGATTCAGAGAAACTCAGAAATCACTTCACAGTTGGTTCTGAAATCCTTCTGAATCAGTATTAAAACTTGAAAGTTCTCTGAGTTTGTTATGTGTTAGAAGGTTGAGAGAAAACAACCTAATGTAAATTGTGCAGCTTGAAAGATAAACTTGACATAGCTTGACTAGAAGCTCTACTTTTTTCAACGCACTTGGCTAGAGAAATGAAGCCTTGAAGAACAAGAAAAGAACGTGAGAACGGGCTATACTGGTCAAGTTTCTCAGTAGTTGCGCCTGCTTAACTCCCTAACATTCTGTATCAGTACTGGTTGTCACTCAGCCTTATGTACGGATATAGTTCAATTTTTTCAGACAGAACTTCAGTTTGGGTCAATGGCTTTATGGGAGTTTACTTTGTTCATCAGATTTTAATTGACTTAAATTCATGATGAAATATTGCGGCTTATTCAAGTTTTTCAGATTTTGTAATATGCTAGTTGACTACGTCTAGTCATACACAAGTCGAAAAGCATCATAATATCAAAAAGTATATATAAATTTGAAGCATACTTGAACGCGGTTTATTTGAGATTCTGCGAAGCATACCATCGTATAAATTCAAAATTTTGCACTAAAGTTTTTACGAGAATTATTTTAGTTTTACTGGGTATGGCTGAGACTGAAGAAGTTTTATATTATTTCTGAGCTAAATGCTGTAAGCATGCCACTCTATTTATTTGAAATAAAAAATAAAAATTGCTCTTGAAAAATTGAACTGGTTTCGATGGCATCGAGGCAATGAACATATTAACTACAAACACTGCCAAAATAACAAAACTTCCAGACGTTGTCCTCTAATCAGACCGTTTTCCAGATTTTATCCTTTGATCAGACCGATTTTCAGATTTTGTCCTCTGATTTGACCATTTTGGATACTTTGAGCCAGGGCAGAATTTGATGCGACATTGTTGAGAGGAACGCACAATCTTTTTCTAGATGTTTTTGAGGCCATGACCTCCATGACTTCTCCAGACATTTTTTTTCGTCTAGACGTGTTATATGTGATGGTAAAGAGCCTAAAATCTGGAGACGAAAATCTCTGTCGGTGCATAGGTATTGCATCTGCTCATAAACTTGGCTTTCAAGTTCGCATTCAAGTTCTCCAAGATGGACACCGTTAACAATTTTCCTAATCAGTTTGAGATTAATGTGGTCCTAAGCTACATAATGATTTCTTATCTGAGCTAGAGGCTAAAAGCGTTATGCCCCAAGTTTTTTTTATCTATTTTATCTATTTTCTCTTTATTGGCTAGAATTTAGGAAAAAATGTACGAAGAAAGAGTATCAAAGTTTTCGAGAGCTGTTGAGTCCTCAGTGGTCGCAAACACGTAAACTGCAAAACTGCTATCAGAAAAGGCCACTGAAAAGGTCGTTCTTGAGTTTTTTTTCTTGTTCTAAACTTGCCTCCAGATCATTTTTGACGGACTGACTTGCCTTTTCTATCAAATAGTCCAATGAGAGAACAAATACTCGAAAACATACTTATCGTCTCTGTTCAAAAATTATCTGTTCTTTTTTCAAATAATGTTCTGGACACTTCAGAAAATTTTAGAATACAATAGTTTTATTTTATTGTTCTAAACTCGAAGTAATGGTTTGGATGTTATATCCTGATTTTCGATACCTTCGATGTGGTATCGGTCAAAACGCATCAAGAATAGAAAAAAAAACAAAATGAAACCCCATATTTTTTTTGCGTTAGAGCTATCCAGTTTCAAAATTTTTCTCAATCAGGATGGATTTTGTGACCGTTCCGGAAAATTGGTCATTTTTGCTATTAATATTTTTTGACAAGTCCATTCTTCTGAATATTACCACACGGTTATTGTCACCACCGAGAAGTTATCAAACTCTGGGGCGAAGCCGAGGTGTTATAAATATTTCGAGGGCGAAACAACCATGTGGTAATTTTTTTAATCAACACCTGTTGCGATGATGTTTGTTTTTTTTAGACTACCAATTTATCAAGATGTTTCCATCATTAGACTACGAGTTTATCATCACACTTTTATTGCCACTGTTTAGTTAGTAACAGTGGCGATAAAAGAGTTTGATAAACTCGTGGTCTAATGCTGAAGTGTTTTTCCAGTGCTTTAAAATTTATTACACTAGCAGTTTATTTAACCGCTATTATAGCAACAGAGGTTGATTAAAAGTTATTGTTTGTTTTTTTGTTGAAAAACGCTGAAAATCTTTGTGTAGATAACACAAGGTGAATTTTTGGCAGTCACCCGAACTTGCTGCCGAACTCGTTCTTTTTCCGATGGTTCCGGCCGTATCGTCAATTTTAGAGATTTTAATCTGTGTCAGCTTCAGAAATAAATAACTGAACAATTTCAAACAGAATAAAGAAATGATCTATACATTTCATAAGGGGCGCTACTTCAGTCAGCCTAAAATTTTTCAAAATAATTTAAGAGACGTTTTATTTGATCAGCCAGTTTTTACTAGCTCCTGCTTTTCGTACGAAAATTACACAATCTACAGCTATTTTGAACTTGTTGAAGACATGTGATCTTTATTGTTCAGCATTAAGTTCTAGCTTCATATATAGAACAATTGTATCATGTTGTAGCTGCATTCTTATATTTTCATTATGAGAAAAATTTCTGAAGAACAGAAAATTTCCATTTTTTTTCTGCGCTTCAATTTTTGATTTAAAGTGGTTTTCTAACATAATTCCCAAAAGCCATTGTTTTGTCACAAATCATAATTGCAGTAAGTAAAGTAACTTAATAATGCAAAATTTAGCTTTTAATGTTGTATTTATCAAAATTGTATAATTGTATTTTCTATAAGATTTATCAAAGGTCGGAAAAGGAGATATGAAGAGCAAATATGACTAATTTTGTTTCAACAAGAGTTTCAAATTTTCTCAGTTGAAATTATCAGTCAAACGGTTCCCAAAATTTTTAAATTTTCTGCTTTGCTTTTAAAACATCTTGTAATCAACATCTTTTTAAAACCTTGTAATCAACATCTTTACAAAAACTAACTCTTAGAGTTCATACCTGTAATACAGTTGTTAAGGAACCGGATTGTTGTAGAATAAATATAGAAAACCAGAAAGCATTTATTAGACAAAAATTTCAAACGAAAAAAGGCCAATATTGTTTCTTTTCTGGGAGAATTTTTTTTGTAAATTTTTGTAAATTAATTTTTATTCGGTCTTGAGAAAACAAAAGAGGAGAAGTTGTTCACGGAGGAGTTATTCAGTCAAGTTTTGAAACTGTATTCTGTACTTTTATAAGCTCACTTAATGAAACTTAAAATCCTCCTTTTTTTAGTTATTGTATATTTTTTATTGTATACTTTAAATCCTCTTTAGAAACCTAAATTTTCCTATGGAGTCATTGCACCGGTTAGTGCTAATTTGTATTATGTTTCCCTGATCCACAGTTTTTATTGCGAGGACTTTCAATGCCATTTTTGAACATTATGTTTTGTTTCATTTTTGTCTAATTGACACGTTGCTATCAACTATCATGGAGAAAATATAACAAATTTGAGTACATTTACTGGAATAAATGTACGTCTTGGACATAATGAATTGTTAACTAAATTTCCGCCCTTGAGTTCTAAAGAAACGTTTAAAACACAACTAACTTTCAATTATTTCCAAGTCTTTGTTTTTTCTTGCTCCAGTGCTCCAACAAATTTTATATACAACAACCAACTTCTAAGCAGACTTTATATTCTGAGTGCATCTATGTGTCAAAAAACAACCAATTATCATGAATATCAGACTTAGAGGTGCACTATTTCAGAGTTTTTTTTTGGAAAAAAAGTCAATCCCTTTAGCTTAGTGTTGTAGTAATTTCAGAATTTGTTGCAAAGAATTCTATTTTTTATTGTCTTTTTTATTGTTTTTTAGATGGAATTGGAGCGATGTTGCAAACCTTTCTGGGTAACAACGGCCCCAATGGTGACCCAAGGTAAGCTAATAATCAACATAAACTGGGATGACAAAATCTTTTCATCTAAGAGCTTCCACTTTATTGAGCATTGACTTCTTCATAAATCATATTGACTTCACAACTTTATTTCTCTACAACTTGCATTTATTGAAAGCTCTAAGACTGCAAATTTTGACAGATGCCATAGAAAACAGTTTTGTTTTTTATAACTTTTTGAATCATAACATCAAATCTTTGCAGTATTCTTTAAATTTTATTTTTACTACATCTAATCCCCGCTAATTAGGGTGGATTAGGGGTGAAACCTCGGCCCGGGTAGTCACTCTAACATTTTAGCCTGGCGGATAAAAAAGACGATGCTGGCTACCTTCTGGATGAGACACTTCAGGTAAGTGCGTTGTATTTAACTTTTGAAATATTCTTTCCCTTCAATTCTTAATTGAAATCTTTAAAACAACGAGCCGTCCCTGTTTGGCTGGCGTATTTGAAACTGTATATGCGGTGATCAATCTCTCTTGTCGGCAGTCCCTTTTTCTTTCAACCCCGGTTTTTTTTCATGTATGGCCTTATATGAAGTCTATCCGAGTACTTCTTCAAGGAAAAGGTTTTGGTGCGGGACCCTAGACCGCTCTTATCAGACCATTTCCCAGACTTTGCACTCTTATCAGACCATCGTGCGACACAAAGCTCTCTCATCAGACCATAGTGCGACCCAAGAAATTGAGCGACCATTGTGCGACCCAAAAGACTACTCATCAGACCATCGAGCGCCCCAAATTCTTCTGATCAGACTATCGTGCGACCCAGAATTTTGTGCGACTCTAGTGCGACCGACGCTCCCTCTGGTCAGACCATACTCCAATTTTTGTCCTATTATCAGACCATTCCTGAATACATTTTATATTCCGTTGTTATTTGTTTAAATTATTCAAATTTAGTATATCTTTGAAAAATTTAGTGTATCTTTTTAAAGTTAGAAGAAAACTAATTGATAGAAACATAAACAAAAAGTTATTTTGAAGTGCATGCAATTTTTTTTGAGTCCTCAAAAACAGTGATAAAAAACTGCAGTCAGATAAATATGGTCAGTTAATGCTCTGTGGTCAGATTTTGTGCTCTGGTCAGACTGTAGTGCGACCATTGTCCAGATTTTTGTGCGACCTATGAGCAGAGTTTAGTGCGAGTTTGCCCTCTGATCAGACTGTAGTGCAACCATTGCCCAGACCATTTCTCAAATTTTGCCCTCTGATCAGATCGTAGAGCGACCATTGTCCAGACCATCATGCGAATCAGCGTTTCCCAGACGCCACCAGTATGCGAACCAAATGGTCTGATCAGAGCGGTCTAGTGTTGCGCACCTAAACCTGGGCTTGTACTCGGATAGACTTCATACAAGGCCATACATTAAAACCTGGGTTGAAAGAAAAAGGGATTGCCGGTAAGAGAATTTTATCACCGCATATACAGTTTCAAATACGCCAGCCAAACAGGACGGCTCGTTGTTTTAATGTTTTCAATTAAGTATTGAAGGGAGAGAATACTTGAAGGGAAAGAATTCTATTGTCAAATTGTATTTGATAATTATATTATAAAAGTGTATGAAACTACATGAGGGAACAAGTCACCCGATAAAAAAATTTTTCAACAATTTAATAGAGGCAAATTTTGATTGAACACCATTTTCTATACAAATCCCGTGTTCACGAATCACTTGTAAGCTGTGGTGGGTTTAGTGGTAAACTTTTGTCTAGATTTCCTGTAATATATTTATGACATAATTATTCAAAAACCAGTGAACATAATTGCGTTCAACTATGACGGAATAAAACAGTCTCTGTAATAAGAGTGCCAAATATTTGCGGTTATTAGATTTGTTTATTAGAAAAGTTTACCTGCCTAAAAGTTTTCAACCAACCCTATCGATTTACATTAATAACGGTGAAGGACGTTAACCACACTAATGGTGGTTAATTTTTTATGGCTTAATTTTAACTTACTGTTGAAATATAGAAATGACGGCGAAAATTTTCCAACCTCTTATTACTTTATTATTACTGGAAAAAAATCGATGCAAGATAAACATTAGGTCAACAATAGAAATTGGGCTTCTTGACTCTGCCTCAGTTTCCCATATGGTCTGGGATAAATTTATAACAAACCAAAGGTCTCAAAGTGGTAATGTTTGAAAAAATATTGATGTTTTTGGCTGGTCAGACGTTCATTGTACCGTTTTGGGCGCTAAAATCAGTTACTAGAAGTCAGTTCTCGCTAAAATCAGTCGGCAAGAGTCTCTGTAAAACAGTCTCTGTAACAAGAGTGCCAAAATTTTGCGGTTATTAGAATTGATTATTAGAAAAGTTCACCTGCCTAAAAGTTTTCAACCAACCATATCGATATAAATTAATAAAGGTGAAGAACGTTTATGACACTAATGGTGGTTAATTTTTTATGAGGTAATTTTAACTTACTGTTGAAATATAGAAATGTCGGCGAAAACTTTTCAACCTCTTATTACTTTACTATTACTGGAAAAAAATCGAAGCAAGATAAACATGACTGTGTCTCAGTTTCCCATATGATCTGGGATAATTTATGACAACCCAAAAGTTTCAAAGTGGTAATGTTTGAAAAAAAATCGATGTTTTTGGCTGGTCAGACGTTCATTGTACCGTTTTGGGCGCTAAAATCAGTTCTTAGAAGTCAGTTCTCGCTGGCTTTTGGGACCGTAATTTAAGTTGTAGTTAATGCAGAGAAATAGCAGTTTTCTGTCATGAAATCAAGTGAATTGATTTTCAAAATTATATTTACTTCAATTTATACACATATGAATCTTGACGCATTTCTTACACTTTCAGCGTTATATAGCGCAAAAGTTTAAACCGGAGTTGTATGAAACATCAACCGGTTTTTTATATGACTTCATTATTAGTTTATTACATTCACTACGTGGCCAATGTTCAAAAAAAGTAAATTTTAATGAAATTTGCGTTTTCTGGAAACGAAATCACTTTGAGCATGTAATCAGCCCAAAAATGTTTTGCTCGAATTTTTTAGTAATTACTTGAGACCAAATTCAAAGAATTAAATGCTCTTGTGAACATCGCTATGATAAATTTCCAAACCACAGTTGTCGTCTTAATCCGCAATTGGTATCCAGAAGATCATTTGTGATTTTAATTACAACTCTGATCTTAAACCAAGGTTCAGGGAAAAAGCACTACAAAACTAATTATGTATACTTGATTTTTCGGACAATGGCAGCGTAATAAGTTTCGCAATTTACTTGCATCCATAAACATATACCAATGCTTTTATTTTCTTACCGAATTTCATTTTTGCTCTCAAGTCTTAAAAGCTAGACCTTGCCAACATAATCTTCGCCTTCATTGTTTTTGATCAAGATTTTTCACCGAGTTTGTTATTTGCCGTACGAACTGTATACATGAACTTTGTTTATTAAATAAACGTACTTTTTTTAAATTATGTGAATTTTTGAATGTTTTCTATCTCGTCCTCATTTGGCAGACAATTATTTACTATCGTCTTTATAAAAAATGCTCTGAGTGTTGTAACAAAATAAATAAATTAATTTTTATTTATTCTTAAAACAACTCTAAGAGCATGTTATGAGGACAATTTTCTTGTTTGCTAAATTGCTGCAAAAACACTCATTTTGGTTTTGCTCACCATCAAAAACAGTAAGGAAGCTCTCTAATTTGCGTTTGCACAATGTTTCGATCTCGCTCAACTACACTAATTGTCAAGTCATTGTAAATGATTTTCTATTGAATAAGGAAGAGATACAATACATTCAAAAATTCATTGTTGATAATAGCGCAAAGTTCGTGTTTATAATAACGCATAACGTAATCGAAATAGTTCCAGAAATACCAAACTAAACACATTGACTTGTATTTTACCGGATGAGATATGGGATCTGCCTTTACCAAGTATAATTAACGTGTAAAATATAGGGCAAATTCAATAAACACGTTTATAATTTTTGAAAACAATGATACTCAAAGCCATGAAAACATATAGCCATCAATTGACGTATTTAATTGGCTCATTGCATAAATCATTGAGATTTTATTGATAACTGTCAAAATCCAGAGTCCGAAACAAGTAAAAAGAGAGTAAACACAGGCAGAATTCGAAAAATCAGTTAAATTTTGTGAGCGAAAGGTATTGAAGCCTTTAAAATTGCAACATCTTCTTGTAAAACATTAAATATATTGAATTGCACCTTATTTCAGTGCATTAAGTGTAAGTGATTTGTCATTACTGTGATAATCTGCCGAGATAGCAAAGCATAGACTCAAAATATGGATAATATCCAAAAGAAAAAAAATTATGCAAACGTGTTTTTCAAACTAAGTTGTAATTCAATTGAAAGTCGATGCGACCTCTAGTTGATGAGACTACGCTAGAGGTTGAGATACAAAAACAATTTGCAAACCGTAGGAAAATTTTAATTTTTTGAAAACTTTTTTTTCAGATTATAAGTCATAACAACCCTAAATTATTAAGAAAAAGGTAATTTTAACTTACTGTTGAAATATAGAAATGTCGGCGAAAAATTTTCAACCTCTTATTACTTTATTATTACTGGAAAAAAATCGAAGCAAGATAAACATGACTGTGCCTCAGTTTCCCATATGGTCTGGGATAATTTATGACAACCCAAAAGTTTCAAAGTGGTAATGTTTGAAAAAAAAATCGATGTTTTTGGCTGGTCAGACGTTCGTTGTACCGTTTTGGGCGCTAAAATCAGTTCTTAGAAGTCAGTTCTCGCTGGCTTTTGGGAACGTAATTAAAGTTGTAGTAAATGCAGAGAAATAGCAGTTTTCTGTCGTGAATTCAAGTGAATCGATTTTCAAAATTATATTTACTTCAATTTCTACACATATGAATCTTGACGCATTTCTTACACTTTCAGCGTTATATAGCGCAAAAGTTTAAACCGGAGTTGTATGAAACATCAGCCGGTTTTTTATATGACTTCATTATTAGTTTATTACATTCACTACGTGGCCAATGTTCAAAAAAAGTAATTTTCATTAAAATTTGCGTTTTCTGGAAACGAAATCACTTTGAGCATGTAATCAGCCCAAAAATGTTTTGCTCGATTTTTTTAGTAATTACTTGAGACCAAATTCAAAGAATTAAATGCTCTTGTGAACAGCACTATGGTAAATTTCCAAACCACAGTTGTCGTCTTAATCCGCAATTGGTATCCAGAAGATCATTTGTGATTTCAATTACAACTCTGATCTTAAACCAAGGTTCAGGGAAAAAGCACTACAAAACTAATTATGTATACTTGATTTTTCGGACAATGGCAGCGTAATAAGTTTCGCAATTTACTTGCATCCATAAACATATACCAATGCTTTTATTTTCTTACCGAATTTCATTTTTGCTCTCAAGTCTTAAAAGCTAGACCTTGCCAACATAATCTTCGCCTTCATTGTTTTTGATCAAGATTTTTCACCGAGTTTGTTATTTGCCGTACGAACTGTATACATGAACTTTGTTTATTAAATAAACGTACTTTTTTTTAAATTATGTGAATTTTTGAATGTTTTCTATCTCGTCCTCATTTGGCAGACAATTATTTACTATCGTCTTTATAAAAAATGTTCTGAGTGTTGTAACAAAATAAATAAATTAATTTTTATTTATTCTTAAAACAACTCTAAGAGCATGTTATGAGGACAATTTTCTTGTTTGCTAAATTGCTGCAAAAACACTAATTTTGGTTTTGCTCACCATCAAAAACAGTAAGGAAGCTCTCTAATTTGCGTTTGCACAATGTTTCGATCTCGCTTAACTACACTAATTGTCAAGTCATTGTAAATGATTTTCTATTGAATAAGGAAGAGATACAATACATTCAAAAATTCATTGTTGATAATAGCGCAAATTTCGTGTTTATAATAACGCATAACGTAATCGAAATAGTTCCAGAAATACCAAACTAAACACATTGACTTGTATTTTACCAGATGAGATATGGGATCTGCTTTTACCGAGTATAATTAACGTGTAGAATATAGGGCAAATTCAATAAACACGTTTATAATTTTTGAAAACAATGATACTCAAAGCCATGAAAACATATAGCCATCAATTGACGTATTTAATTGGCTCATTACATAACCCATTGAGATTTTATTGATAACTGTCAAAATCCAGAGTCCGAAACAAGTAAAAAGAGAGTAAACACAGGCAGAATTCGAAAAATCAGTTAAATTTTGTGAGCGAAAGGTATGGAAGCCTTTAAAATTGCAACCTCTTCTTGTAAAACATTAAATATATTGAATTGCACCTTATTTCAGTGCATTAAGTGTAAGTGATTTGTCATTACTGTGATAATCTGCCGAGATAGCAAAGCATAGACTCAAAAACTGGATAATATCCAAAAGAAAAAAATTATGCAAACGTGTTTTTCAAACTAAGTTGTAATTCAATTGAAAGTCGATGAGACCTCTAGTTGATGAGACTACGCTAGAGGTTGAGATACAAAAACAATTTGCAAACCGTAGGAAAATTTTAATTTTTTGAAAACTTTTTTTTTGAGATTATAAGTCACAACAACCCTAAATTATTACGAAAAATATTAAAGAGAATAATTTGTTAGTGCCTAAGCATCAATTGGACATGTATCTAATTAAACTTAGTCAAACGCATGGCAAACAAACACGATTACATTCGAAACTCAATTTTTACCCAAACACAGTGGACAAATTATCATAAGTCATCAAGGAAATCATTTAATGAAATCATGAAATTACTTTGTTGCCAATGTTATACAATGCCATTAATTTGCTCCGAACAAGAAAGCAACTGTTTCTAATCTTCCGGCGAAAAACCAATTAGACTATTTTTGAGCGATCTTGTCTTATATTTAGCAAAATTGATTAAAATTTCAGTAAAATTTACAAAATATGTGGACAAAGTAACGGAATTTTGATAAGGTTGAGAAAACTTTTAAATTCTGCAAATCCTTGAACAAATTTCAAAAAACTCTTTTGTTACTCTGCTTTGGACAATCTTTTTAATGATGTCATTCATAGCTCTCTGGTTCTGGACAATGCACACATCAATCGGGTTAAAATTGACTGAACGAAAAACCAGTTAAGCATATAGTTTCTCCTCCACTAAAGTGGGCCGGAACAAACTTTTCGGGTAGTTAAAATCCCATTGTGACCCATCTTTTTTATCCAAAACTTTTTTCTTGTCTGGTTGTGCATGAATTCTCTCAGAGTATCAGAACTCTGTTGTGATGTTGAATTTGATACGGCGGTTTTGTGAGAATTATGAGACACGATTACTGTTGCTTCACAATTCTCTTTTTCTTATAAGACTTTACTTGGTCTTGTTAAACCACAAACAAAAAAGTTTACTGTGTATTGTTACACCTATGTATTGTAACACCTATTGTAACTCCTGTATTGTGTACAATACAGGATGGATGTCAACAGACAACCAAAAAACGGGCCGAACTGTTTCAGAAAATATACTGTTTTTACCATCAAGTATGACCTTCGGTGTATAACGCCTGGCTTTTTTCGTTTGTATAGCCTCATCAGTCTCAGATTAAAGCAAACACAATTTTGCTGCAAGAAATTAAGCAATGAAAGTAGGGAATACTATTTCAAGGAAGTTTTTTTAATCGTTTACGATATTAATAGAAATTATTTGCCTGAAACGTCTGGCACATGTCTAATAAATTTTTTTCGGTGAATCTCAATCTTAAAGAACATTTAAGACCTTTATGATAGAATTTTGCTCAATAAACAATTCAAAACAAAAACCGAAATAGAGCTAATTGACTTTCAGAATGAATTCCACTAAAAGTAAGTTGTAGAAGGTTTTAGGAATATTGGAATATTTATCCATTATTTAAGTTGAAAAAGTTTGACGTCACAGATTTTTTGTGATCATGCGGCAAATGTTTAGATCACATTATCATAAAGTAAATGCTTCATTCTATTTATGAAACGATGGTTGCTTATCAAAAGAGGAAGAGATGGAATATATTCAAAATATCATTCGATCCACAGAAAATCTTTTTTTAATAATAACGCAAAGTTCGTATATATAATAACGCATAACGTAATTGAAATAGCATCAGAGATCTCAAACTAATTAAATTGACCTGTATTTTTTGAGATAAGATATGGCATCTGTCTATACCGAGCATAATCAACGTGTAGAAAATGGGGCCAATTCAATAAATACGTTAATAATTTATGAAAACAATTCAACTCAAAGCCATGAAACCATTTAGCCATCAACTGACGTATTTAAATGGCTCAATTTGAAAAAAAATTCAAATTTTTTTGATACCTGTCAGAGTGCAGAATGTGAATCAACCAGAAATGGAGTAAACACAGGCAGAAGTCGAAAAGTCTGTTAAACTTTGTGAGCGAAAGGCATCGAAGCCTTTAAAATTGCAATCTTTTCCTGTAAAACATTAAATATATTGAATTGCACCTTATTTCAGTGCATTGAAGGTGAATAGTGATTTGTCATTACTGTTATGATCGGCCAAGATAGCAAAAACAGTGCCTCAAAAATTGTTCATTGTCCAAAAAAAAGAAAAAAATTATGAAAAGGTATTTTTCAAACTCAGTTGTAATTCAATTGAACGTCGATGCGATCTCTCGAATTGATGAAGCTACGCTACAAATTGAGAAAAAATTAACAATTTACAAACCTTAGGAAAACATTAATTTTTTGAAACTATTTTTTAGGATTATGAGTCACAACAACCCTAAGTTATTACAAATAAAATTGAAGAGAAAAATTTGTTAGTGCCTAAGCATCAATTGGACATGTCTCTAATTAAACTAAGTCAAACGAATGCAAAACAAACACAATTGCATGCGAAACTCTTTTTTATCCAAACGCAGTGCTCAAGCCAGAAGATCATGAAAGTTTCGCTGAAAATGTAATCACTAAAATTTTCATTGGCGGCTTTCCTTTCCGTGTAAGTTTGGTTTGTCAGTTTTGCGGTATAATTTGTAGTTTTGCTCTTACAAAATACCGTCACAATTTGCGAACCCGAAACAATTATTGGCAGAAAAATTCGCAATAAATTTAATTCCCATTCGGTAATCGATTAACAATTGAAAGAACTACAAAACGGTAGACACGAAGAAAAACAAAAAAATTTTTGGTTTGTCAGTTTTGAGCTTTAATTTGCAGTCATATTCCTATCTGTAGTTAGCCTGAACAAATGTAAACTGGTTCAGTAAAACAAATATTTGTTTCCAAAAATTACTGAAATCCCTCATTGACAAAAAATTCAATATATCAAGTAAAAGATGATTTTTGGACATTTTTGAATTCCATTAGCGAAAAACTATGCGGATCAAGAGTTTTCATTCATGAAAGCCATTCTTAAAAATACACAAAGAAATCATTAAATGCTTGCAAAATTACATTGTTGCAAATGTAACACAAAGCCATAAGAACCACGAGATTTACTCAGAAAATACAATATTTTTTCATGGGGCCTCAATTGAACACAAATGAGACCTCTGATTAATTGAAATTCGAAAAGGAAACTTGTCTGTATTTCGGAAAGAAAAAATATCCAAAAAAACAGAGCCAAAATACAATCCGAATTCTTTTTCAATGCAAAAATCAAGTATGAGACCAAAACTTGCCCTACTAACACTTCACGGCTTTAAAAATTTTTCGCTCGAAATAATAATCGCCGAAGAGAATTTTTGCAAACGAAAACTTCAAAATATCAAAATTGAAAGTGCTCTTTGATAATATTGATTCAAATTAGCGAAAAGCCACAAACTGTTTGTAATTTCAAAAAACACTCCTAGGAACCGGAGGTAAAAGTATCCGTCCTTTGAGTTACGGAAGACCTTGTGAGCAATTTTTTTCGTCTCCACTACCCGTTGATTTGGGCAAAGTGCCCTAAAAATTTTTTTCGGTGCCAGTTTTTATGAAAACTGAAAAAAATTGAAAAGTTTTAAAAAATCCAGCCTCAATTTTTGCCATAAATTTGCTTCAAATAATGCAGCAACTGTGTTTTATCTTCCGGCGGAAAACCAATTAGACTCTTTTTTAGCAATCTTATCACATATTTAGCAAAATTGATTAAAACTTCCTCAAAAATTACAAAAAAAATTGGGCAAAGCTACGGAAGTTTCATAAGGTTCAGAAAAGATTTAAATTCCGTAACTCCTCGTAAAAAATTTTAAAAAAATATTTGTTATTCTGCTTTGGACAATCTTTTTAATGATGCCATTCACAGCTCTGTAGCTCTGTACGATGCACACATCAATCGGCGAAAATTGACTGTACGAAAAACCAGTTGAGCATGTAGCTTCTCTCTCCCCCACTAAAGTGGGCCGGAACAGACATTTTTGGGAAGTTAAAATCCCCTTTTCGCCCATTTTTTTTAAACCACAACATATTTTTTCTTTTTTTTTTGTCTGGTTGTGCATGAAGTCTATAAGAGTATCAGAACTCTCTAGTGAGATTGCGTTTGATACTGCGGTGTTGTGAGAATTGTGAGACATACTGTTGCTTCACAATTCTCTTTTTCTTGTAAAACTTTACTTGGTCTTGTTAAACCACAAACAAAAAAATTGACTCTGTGTTGTAATCTAAAGTACAGGATAGATGTCAACAGACAATCAAAAACGTGTCGAACTGTTTTAAAAGATATATTGTTTTTACCATCAAGTATGACCTTCGGTGTATAACGCCAGCCATTTTTTAGTTTGTTCAGTCTCATCAGTCTTAGATTAATGCAAACACAATTTTGCTGCAAGAATTTAAGCAATGAAAACAGGGAACAGTATTTCAAGGAAGTTTTTTAATCGTTTACGATATTAATAGAAATTATTTGCCTTAAACGTCTGGCACATGTCTATTAAATTTTTTCGGGTGAGTCTTAATCTTAAAGAACTTTCAAGACCTTTATGATAGAATTTCGCTCGATAAACATTCAAAAACAAAAACTGAAATAAATTGAATGGTCTTTTCAGAATGAATGCCAGTAAAAGTAAGTTGTAGAATGCTTTAGGATTGGAAAATTTATCCGTTATTTAAGTTGAAAACAGTTTGACGTCACAGGTTTTTTTTGTGATCATGCGGCAAATGTTTAGATCACGCTAACATAAAGTAAATGGTTTATTCTATATGTCAATAAAAAGACCCGCTGTTTTCTAGAAGAGTAATTTCAAGCTATCTTTCAACCAAGTTTCTGTTTGGGCAATTGTGCAGATTTGTGTTTGTTTTAGCTGTTCAGTGACAACTACGGGAATTACGTCATCTTTTCCCTCATTGTCATTTTCAGCCTCCTGTTTGTCCTCTGCTGTCCACTTGTCAGCTGTATATTCTGCATATGCAGGTTAGTACCCCAATAATTCCAGAGCGTTTATCCTGTAGGATCCTATGAGATATATTATAAACATTTTCACCGTGTAAGAATTTAGAAGCCCGTTCACGGTATTTTCACGAAATTCCGCCTTTTGTTGCAGCCTGATAGACTGATTTGTTTTACGTGCTGATTTATACAAGAAAACAACTCCATCAGGGCAAGGTTGGCACATACGTTGCGATCTGATATGATATCTTACAATTCAAAAAACAACATAGCAAGACAGGTCCTGCCTAAAACTCCTGGTCCTGGCAAAAACCTTATCATAGAATGGCAAAAACCTTATCATAGAATGAATTATGAAATATTGGAAAATTTTGTTCCAACAACGTTTTCTCCCTCTACTTTAAAATTAGAGTAAAAAACTTCACGCCAAAAAACCACTTGATTTTCGCCCTACATCCTCTTTTCACTACATGTCTAATTCTGGAGAAAACTTCGAAAAACTGCAAGGAATTGACACTAAAGCTCCAAAAAACCAACATTAATAACCATAAAATTTGAAAACACTGTCAAAGCAAACTTTAAATTGCCTATACAGCCTATTCAAACCACTTAACTGTAAAAACTCAAAACCAAAGAAGACGCTTGAAAAAAACCGCATGTGAACAAAGAATTTTTTTTCGTTTTTTCATTTGCTCGCTTCCTCAAACACAGCGGTATGAACAGAAAACAATCCTTTTTTGTTCCGCTCTTCAAATTTGTTGAGCAGGCATTGTTGGGCGTCATTTCCTGTTTCGAATTGACTCAAAATGAACGAGCGGAATGTGATTTAAAAACATAGCCGGAAGATTCCGGAACTGACTAGAAGAAGATATTCACTAAGGCCCAGCCAAATACTAAATAAAAAATGTGCCTTTTCTCGTTTATGATTTTTTATTTCAAAAAAATTAACAGATTGGATAATAAAGTTAGAGAAAAACTGTCGTGGTCTTGAGCACGAGTAACAAGAATATTATTTTTTTAATAATTGAATTCAAAATGGCCTTAATGTACAAAATTTCACAGGTATTTATAGTCCGTATCAGTATGAAAAATTACAAATCCGTCTAGAAATAGATAAACTACTATGGGTTAATTTACACCTTAGTTGTGAACAAGTTTTCCCCTTGCCGTATATGGCAAGTACTAGTGCAGTTTTTTGCACTTAACACATTGTTCTCCCTACTTGAGAACATGTCATTTCTATCTACTGGGAGGGTCGGAGAGTTGGTTTCTGATCATATCTGGTGGTGGAAAGGTCGAATCTATCACACAATTTTATGGTTTATGTGCACTGATAAACTTCTGGTATGAACAAATTTGAATCGACGGTTCAGTTCAAATTAGAAGCCGTTATTCAATTTCACTTCACCAAACATCAGGAAAGAAAGTTTTCTTTATATATCGAAGTTTTAACTTAAGTTGCTAAGTTCGCCACTTCTCGATTTATCGCATCCTCCCTCCTTTTTTAAGCAGTTCTACAGGAGTTTTGCCCCGCGTCTTGGAAATGTTCCGATGTGTCATCAAAGCCCGCTGTAGGAAAGCGCCAAATGACACATTCAGATTTGGACTCCAGGCATGAATAACCCGTTTCACTGTTTGGACCGCGCGTTCAGCAATCCCATTTGCTCTTGGATGGTAGATGGGAGATTCCAGCTTTTTAGTCCCCAGTGATTCACGCCATTGGTAGCTTTAGGTCACTGCTCACAAACTCAGGACAATTGTCTGATACTAATATTCCTGGTGTCCCAAATCTTGCAAAGATTTGACTCAAGTGCACCTTCACTGTTTGTGAGGTTCTATTTCCCGCAGGGAAGGCTTCTATCCAACCTGATCCCGCGTCTACTATCACTAAGATATTACTTTGATCCTTAACGTAGCCCCAGTCCATGTGGAGTCTTTCCCAAACTTCATCTTCCGGCCAAGTAGATACTGCTTTCCCCAGGCCAGGCCTGTTTTTTTGGCATTCCTTACATTTACTAACATATCGAAGAAGATCTTGACTAACGCCGGGCCACTAAGCCATCATTCGAACTGCTGTTTCAGTTTTATTTTTGCCTGTGTGAGTCTCATGAGCTTTGGCCATCACCATGGGTCTTGTGGGGTGAAGTTTGGGTGGAGTGAAGGGCACAAATCTTCGAAAGATGATTCCATTGTGAATGGTCAAGTTGTCTTTCTGTTTTTCAAATCCTTTCTCTGCTTCTGAGCACTGTTTCCAGATGCCGCTTTTTATTCGTTTGATGACATCTTCAAAGAGTTGATGCGATCCTAGCTCAGTTTTGATGTCTGACTGGGTCACCAGGTCGGATTGGACGAAGTAGATATTGTCAAGAGCAAAGCAGACTCGATCATTGTCATCCTCGTCGTCAAAGTCTGGTCTGCTCAAAGCATCAGCGTGTGGGATTTGTTCTCTGTGTCTATATTTCAATTCAAAGTCAAATCCAATCAGCGCTATCGCCCATCTCATAATTCTTGCTGATGCTGTTTTTGGAATTTTTTCGTCTGGCGCGAAGAGTTATTTGAGAGGTTTGTGGTCAGTCTGTAGAGTGAACCTTCTTCCGTGTAGGAATTGTTTCAATCTTGTGACCAAAAAGACAATTGCAAGTGCCTCTCGCTCAATATTGGAGTAATTTTGTTCGGCTTGTAACAACTTCCTCGAGACGTAGATCACAGGATGTTCTTCTTGTGAGAGTACCCTGCCTATAGCTTTCTCTGAGGCATCTGTTGTCACGGTTGCTTCCTTCGTCAAGCTTTAAGGCTGTACAACAGAGTTAGCACATATCTCGTTTTTGATGTTTTCAAAAAAAACGCTCTTCCTTTTCCCTTCTGAAGTCTTCTTTTTGAATTTCGTTTAGGGATAGCATTTTTGTTGCAAAAATCCGGTATCATTCGACCATAAAAATTGCTAAGCCGATAAAGGACTCGAGTTGTTTCATATTTGACGGCGGTTTTGCAATTTTGATCTTCTCAAAATGTTTAGGACCGGGTGCTATTCCTTCTTTGGAAACAGAGTAACCAAGAAAACTTACGCTTGAAATTGGTTTTTGGTTTGGATTTCTTCTCATTGATGGTAAAATTTTTTTCACGTAGCTTACTCTGGACTGCAAGCATTCGTTTCTCGTACTGATCCTTTGTTGTTCCATATACCAGGACGTCGTCTTGGAAGATAACAACACCCTTGATTCCTTTGAGAATTGACTCAATGCAATTCTGGAAGATTGATGAAGAGTTCTTTAGGCCCTGAGGAAGCCTGAGGAAGTAAGAGGCCCAATGGAGATTATGGAAAAGGGTCTCCATGTCTCGGATTGGATAGTCCTGGTCCATAACTTTGCCATTTATGTGAACTTTCAGGTCCACGCATAGTCTTAGAGCTCAATTTTTTTCCCGCTGTCACACTACTGGTGATGCATTTGTGACCCCACTAGGTTGTAATGGCTCCAAGATGCCCTGTTGAACCATTGTCTCAAGCTTCTCTTTGACCGTGTCTTGGAGAGGTAGAGGTATCTTCCTGGCTTTGCAGAACATTGGCTGTGATCCCAGTATAATTTTCACATGCGCTTTGTATCCTTTGACTGCAGGTAGTCTTTCATCAGTCACTGCATTGATGCCTTCTTGGGTTAGTATGTCTCTCTCAATTAGCTCAAATTTTTTGTCGGATTGCACAACTGCTAGTTGTTGTTGCCTATACTTGCTTTCGGTCCACTCAACATCACATGCTGGTGACCCTAGAAGCGTCAGTTGGTTACCGTCATAGGCCTCAAGACGTCTGACTTTCCCATTTAACTGAGGCTTCCAAAGCTCAGTCCAGATTAATGATGATATCACGGTGCTATCAGTACCGGTATCAACTTGCATTTTTATTTTATGGTCTTTTACTGTAATGTACTCCCATGTCACCGACATGTTAAACACATTTTCCTGTGTATAGTACAATCCCATCTCCTTTTCGGATGATGTTTGACCAAACAACTCACCCTCTTCCTCGCAGAATTTATTGTGCTGGTCAGACTTACCTGACTTAGACTGGGTTTTACTTCTGCACTTTTTTGAAAAGTGCCCCACATTTTCACAGGTGTTACATTTTTTGTTCAAGGCCGGACACGGCTTGCTACTGTTTGGCTTACCTCCACATCTATTACACAAGTTAACATTGCGTTTTTTACCAGTGAATTTTTCACTAGGTCTTTTGAAGGTCTTTTTGAAGTTGTATCCCACTTCTTCTTTTATTACAAATGGTTTATTACCTGTTGAGGAACTCGCAAAAGCCATTGCCTGTCTGCTGAACTGTAAGTTGTTTTGTCATTTCACACAGAGATATCGTTGGTTTAGTTTTAATGCCGTCCAATAGTCTTAATTTGGCCTCAGGGTCTCTCAAACCTGAGATAAATTTTATTTTTACCAACTCTTCCTCAGGTTTTTCGTTACTGTTTTAGGTTTTTCGAAGTCACAACAACGTGCTTCTTCTCTGAGGCGCGCTAGAAAATTGTCGTCAGATTCTCCAACGCCTCGGACAACGGACAGAAATTTTGCCGTTTCTGCCGTTTCTACGACTCTTTTGGGGAAATATAATTTTGAATAGCTTGTCTGATCTCTTTAAAAGGAGAGTCTCACAATTTTTTAGGGTTCTTAAGGCTCCTAGGTTTAAGAAGTGCGTCCTGGCCGCATATACTAAGAAAGAGATTTGTTAAATGTAGGTCCACCATCCTAACTTTGGTGTTGACTTTATGTTCTTTCTTCTCTGCGCGACATTTCGCCACAAAAGACATGACCCACGCAGTACAGGTTTCAGCATTCTGCAGACCAAACGTCTGTCGGTCGTTTGGTGGTCTGAACACCATTGTCGTGGTCTCGAGCACGAGTAACAAGAATTTTATTAGTTCAATAACTGAATTCAAAATGGCCTTAATGTACAAAATTTCACAGGTATTTATAGTCCGTATCAGTATGAAAAATTACAAATCCGTCTAGATATGGATAAACTGATATGGGTTAATTTACACTTTAGTTGTGAACAAGTTTTCCCCTTTCCGTATATGGCAAGTACTATTGCAGTTTTTTGCACTTAACACATTGTTCTCCTTACCTGAGAACAGGTCATTTCTATCTACTGGGAGGGTCGGAGAGTTGGTTTCTGATCATATCTGGTGGTGGCAAGGTCGAATCTATCACAGAAATTTATGGTTTATGTACACTGATAAACTTGTGGTGTGAACAAATTTGAAGACGATTGGGTTCAATTTAGAAGCCGTTATTCAAATTCATTTCACCAAACATCAGGTAAGAAAGTTTTTTTATATATCAAAGTTTTAACTTAAGTTGATAAGTTCGCCACTTCTCAATATATCACAAAAACCAAATATTTTAAAACAAGATAATAAAGTTTTACAAAATATCGTCACATTTTGCGACCCCGAAACAATTTAATTCCCATTCAGTAATCGATTACCAATTGAAAGAACTACAAAACGGTAGACACGAAGAAAAACAAAAAACAAACAGAAAAGCCAACAACTTTTTCTTAGACAATCTTTAAATTTTTTCACCTTGATCAGTGACCAATCAGAAACTTACTAATCAACAACTATCAAATAAAGCTCAGGAAAAATATGCACAAATTTTTGGAAAAAAACATCAAAATGAAACAAAATTTGATCACAATTGCTCGATTCATTTTAACAAACACAACTCAAAATAATTATGAGTCAAAACGGTAGACCACCAGATACACCAAAACAAATAAGTCTCAATCAGATAAAGACTACATTTCCTATCAAAAAGTGTTGAAAAAGATTACAAAAAGTGCTAAAAAAGCGTTCAACAGGCATAAATTGCTCAAAATTAATCTAAAGTTCTAATATTTGGCACATATGGTTAGAAATGTTTCCAAACATACTAATGCTGCTCAAAATTATTGAAATAAACGCCTTTTGCTCATAAAATTAGACTTACAAATTTAAGAAAAAGGCTTCGAAAGGGCAAGCTCTAAATTGAACATGAAATTTATGTTTTTTAAGAACAGATATTTTTGCTGAAAAAATAGAAATACCTTAAGAATACAAAAATACTGCATGCTCGTTATGCAACTTTCTCGTGAAGTCCCGGAAAAAAATCAAAGCTCTATTTATCAGTCACATAGTTATGTGGAATACAGGTAGATATTCAAAACTCATCTCAAAACCCAAAGATACGACATAGAGAAGTATATAAGAGAAGATGCAGATAAGAGATGATGCCTGTAGAGAACACCAGAAAGGAGACAGAAAAAATAACAAGAAAATAGTATAAAAATTCAATTCAAGATTGACAAATTGATGTCATCAGTTAAAGATGCAGTCGACGACAGTGGAATTGTTTTATGAATGATCGTAAATTTTTTTATTGTTGCAGGTGTTGCTGTAACAAATGTGGTGCCCAGAAGAAGCAGCCAAAACCAACCACCACCTGCTTTGTCATTCTATTAGTGGGCACTTCCCTCGGAGTCATATTGTCTGTGTAGGTATATCCATTCTATAAAAACTACTTCTGTATTCCAAAAAGGACGCCATCATTCCTGCCGAGTCAATAATGAATTTGAACATTGTCACCCTCGGCATCTTTTGCATCAAGTAACGGCAGTGTTATTTGGCGGCCTAGCATGATTTTTGACCAGAACTAAATTAAGGAAAAGCTTGAAACAGTGATTTTCTTAAAATAGTTAACTCAAACCTTTTTGTTTGTTTCGGCAAGCAAACTAAAAAAAACGCAACTTAAGACAAAGACGTGAAGAAAACACACTTGAAATTTTGGCGTATCTTTATCTTTATTATATTTAGATCAAGTTCCCTCTCTCCTTCTCAAAACCATATTTTTTGTGTGCTGTAAGTATTAGAGATCAGAAATAAATATGAATCTGATAAGATGTGTGTTTTAGTGTTGGTGGGTCACTGTTGGCTGCCACGAATTCAGAGGTTGCAGAAGATGTCCCTTCGAAGGCATTCGAGTTCTCCAAGGCCTCCATTTCCACTCTCACTTCTTGGATCAACAACGTCATTGATGTGAGCTACACTTTATATATCTCTCTATTCTTTCTTTAAAGCTTATATTGTTATATTCAATTTATATTCGGTCGATTATTTTGCAAGATCTTGCAAGACTCTGGCATTACAAGCGTTATTAACAAGAATGCTACAAAATTTTACCAGATAACCGTAGGAGTTCGTCAAGAAGTCCAAGTTTTTTTGTTCAATTAAAAAATTTTAGAAGCCATGTTTGAAACTGAATAAACCGTGTCCTGAAAAACACTACCAGCGGATGGATCTAAGAGTTCGGCATGGAAAACTTGGTTCGAACCCCCCCCCCCCCTACAAGAAATTTTACCTCTGAAAAAGTGATTTTCTCTAAGTCAAATCAAGTTTTTTGGCTAACTTTCGCCAGCCTGGGCGCATTCTCACCCAGGCTGGCGAAAGTTAGCCAAAAAATTTGATTTGACTTAGAGAAAATCACTTTTTCAGAGGTAAAATTTCTTGTAGGGGAGGGGTTCGAACCCACCACCCTACAATCACTGGGCAAATTACGGCTGTTCCAAAATTCACTAAAGAATAACTGGATAGAATATCATCTGATTTTTTAAAAAACTCGGAAAATCCTATATGAGACACCTGATGCCTACAACTTAGAAAAAAATTTAAAATTTTTTGTAAAAATTTTTCAAAATTTTTTGAACTCCTAAAATGGTACGAAATGGATTTTGCGCTATAGAAGAGCACTCAAAAATGATTTTTTGTTGACTTCAATTTTTTCACCTAAGCAGTATAGGGGTTGAAACATATAAAAAATTTCAAATTTTTTCAAAAATTTTTCAAAAATTTTCAAAGTCCTAAAACGGTCTGAAATGGATTTTGCACTATGGAAGAGCACTCAAAAGTGATTTTTTGTTGACTTTGTTTTTTTTCACCTAAGCAGTATAGGGGTTGAAACATACAAAAATTGAATTTTTGAAAAAAAAATTCCAAAATTTTTTAAAGTCCTAAAATGGTTTGAAATGGATTTTGCGCTATGAAAGTGCACTCAAAAGTGATTTTTTGTGTACTTCACTTTTTTGTCCCATGCAGTATAGGGGTCGAAACATACAAAAATTTTAAATTTTTGAGAAAAAATTCCAAAATTTTTTAAAGTCCTAAAATGGTTTGATATGGATTTTGCGCTATGAAAGTGCACTCAAAGGTGATTTTTTGTGGACTTCATTTTGTTCAACCAAGTAGGACCCAATAACTCAGGTTCTTAAATGGTGTGCAATAACTCAAAGAGCAGTCAGAAGCAGTTTTTGTTGACAATACTTTTGCAAATGTACAGTATGATGTGGAAAGCTTGTCTTTATTTTTTTATATACATGTATGTATGTTTTTATCAAAACAAGTCCGTACATTTGCTTGCATGTGTTCAAAAACGTAATTTTTATCTCTGCATGAACTATTGAAAGAAAGGAAAGAATGAAAATTTTATGTATAAAATCATGCGTATTCATGTATATAATAATGAAATATACATGAAAGTGTATATTTGTTTATAAGTAAATATAACTGTGCTTAAGTTTAGTAATATGTTTGTATGAGTATAAGCTGAAATGTATGTTTGTGTGTAAAAATTGTAAATGTGTGTATATGTCAAGACATTCTTGATTTTATGTGTGTATGTTTTTCTATATGTAAACAGTGGAATGTATGTATATATGTCTGAATGTGTTTATGTATTTATGTATTAATATGCTTGCAAGTCAGACGAGAGAGAGAGGGAGATAAGTCCCCGGAGGGCAATTTAATTTCTATGAAGAATGTTGTTACTTGTCTCCACGATCCAATATTATTATATCTTGCAAACAGATTATGACCTTCAGCGTTGTTAAACTCTGTCCTTTAAACATTGGCAAGCAAAATGTCACAACCAAAGACGACAACAATTTTTTGACGTTCTGAGCATGCTTTTTTGAAAATTGAATATTCGACACCTATCTAGCTACCACATTAAAAACTATCAAGATTTTTTACAGAAAAAAATTAAATTCATGCTCTTTGTCTTTTAATCCTTGGCAAGAAAATGATAAAGTGTTGCAATACAGAAGACAAAAACAACTTTTTGATGTTCTGAGCATGCTTTTCTGAAAACAGATTTCTTTACACTTATTCAGCTACCCGTCTAGGAAAGATCAAGAATATTTACAGGAAAAATATATATGATATGAACTGTTGAAAGATAAACAATAAAATGAGCTAAGAAAAATGAATAAACTCTGTAAAAAACCGAAAATAATGGTGGGAAAACTATGATATGCAGGAGCAGCTGAACTTTTTAGTTCAAGTAATAAAGTACAATGATAGGAATTCATCAGGAGACAAACAAGAAAGTGAAACAGACAAAAAGTGTAATGATGTACAAGAAGAGTAGTTTGCACTGGAGCTGTAAAAAGCGCTACAATTTTCAAAAGTTAATTAGTCATTTTATCAATTAAGCAAGAACAAACACAAACTATGGATCCCTGGGTGGTTGCTAGAAACAGCTTCAGAAATGTATGGGTCTTGTTTTTGCATTGGTAATAGCAATGATGGATACTGCGTGCTGGGACTGAAATATTAAACAATAGCGAAACGCATCTTCAGTAAATGCTTCCGATAAATTCAACTATTGAACACTGCAAGCAAGGTAATAGAGCAACTCAAGCAACCAGAAATCAAAAACGTTCAAAATAGTGTCTTCTTGGATCAAATTTACTGCGTTCAGTACCCTGTGTTAAAACTTCGGATTATTTATTGTTCTGTCCACGTTTTAAAATGAGATTACCGTAACGATATTTCATAGAGCATCGGAAAGAGGTAAATCCAAAGGAATCTAAAATTAAAAGGAGCAGAGTCTTTATAACATATAATTGGGCTACGCAGTCTGGCGAACATATTGGAATTTAACACAACACTACTGCTACCTACTGCTGCTACAGTTTACTACTACTACCTACAACTACTATCTACAATTAGTACCTACTACTACTACTACATACTAGTACTACCTACAAATTCTACTAGATACTATTACCAACTACTACAACTACTTATTCGTTATAAGTTACACTAGTACCTACTACTACTTTCTTTTAATACCTTCAAATATTACCTATTGTTTACTAACTATATACAACAAAGTGTTTCTGTTTTTCTAAAAAATGAAAACAATTCCTATCTCTAGAGACTCGTTGAGCATAAACAACAGAAGCTTTTATCTATCTCAATGTAATATGCCCTGACTGACACAGACTGATAGAATTTACCCGCCAATATTTGCAACAAATCATTAAGTGTTTGAAGTTTTTTCAAAGATATAAAAAACGCTGAAGCTTTGTCGTATACATTAACCCAGTAATTTTCAACTCAATTTTAATTTGTTAATTAACAATTAAAAAATCCATGGTGTGATATATCAGGTTGATATTTAACTAATTAAATCAATGTAGGGTTTTACTGCTTAGCGGACCAGTCTAATTTTTAGAACTTCAAATAAGTTTTATTGCTATGTTCTTTTTTTGAAAAGCAAATTTTCTACATTTTTTTTTTCACTTATGAGGGATCAGTTATAAGCTTAAATCTTTTGTTCAAATGCTGTTTTTTTGTTAATTCAATGTTTGACGTCTGATTCCATCTGCAATTAATTGATAGATATGAAACGCAAATTTTTAAAATTTCTAATATGAAGGATTGTATAGCGTAAATATTGACTGGTTCACAATTGCGTTGCACTATGTCTATTTATAATATCAAATTTATAGAAGCATGCTTGCTTCAAAAACTCCATAGTGTGTACCTTAATGGAAACAAATAATTTACAGGGTACCTACATAATCCAAAAAACTGAGGTTTAACGCTATATAGTTGTTTTCGTATGTTTATTCAGAGTCATACAGGTGTTCGTATGTTTAATCAGGTAATACACAACTTTTTCTGAATTTTTACGTTTCAAAATTTGTATAGACTGCTGGGATAGCTTGTCAGAAGGACATGTGTTAGTTGAGTTTCATATTAACCTTAGCTTCGGCTCAGGATGTGTTCCCAGCTAAGACTGTAATTGTGAACTTTTTATACATTAAAAGTTTAGCGCAACATGATTTTGCAATTTTTGTTATATTAACTTCTTCCTAATTTTTTTGAATTTCATTTGGTCATTGTTTATCTGATGAAAATTAAAATAAAGTCAACCTCATGAAACGTTTCTCAACAAAATTAAGTGAAACAGTCTTGTTGGATTTGAGAGCTGAAACAAAAATCTTATATTTAGGTGTTTAAGTGAACAAATTTTGTTTGTTTTCAACGTCTGCTTACACTCAAGGGGCACCAAATGGTTCCAGATAAGTACTTTTTGTGGAATACGAAACAAAATTCTTCTTTATTAGTGTTCAAAACTCAACAACCGGAGACGGTATGACTTTGGATAAGCATGTATAATAAAATTGTGAAACCTGGCCAATTACTTTACCTAACTAAAAGTTGAAGCATTGAGTTCGTATTCGAGTTTGTGATCTAAATACAGTATTCAACGATAATTGACTTTTTAAAATAAAAAATACCTCTTTTTTAGTATTCAAAACTCAACAAACGGAGGTGGTATGGATTTCGATAAGCAAGTATAATAAAATGGTGACGCTTGGTCAATCGCTCTACAAAAAAGTGGAAGTTTTGAGTTTCTGTCTCAATTTGTGATCTCAAAACACTATTCAAGGATAACTGACTTTGAAAAAAGACTACTTTTAGTACTAAAAACACAATAATCGGGGGACCGTGTAACTTTGAATTAACAAATATAATGAAATGTGAAAACTTGGCCTATCGCTCTAATTAAAAGTCAAAGTTTGAATTTGAGTTTGTGATCTAAAAATAGTATTCAAGGGATAATTACGTCATAATAACTGAGTTGTGTTATAAACTTGCGTACGCAAAACAATTGAAACACGTTCTCACAATCTATTTAAACTACAGCTATATATGTGTCAGAAAAAAGCGAAGGAGACCTTCTGGTTTTACTAAGCTTTTTGATATAGTTTACTATATTATATAGACTATATTCACATGGTATATTATGTAATCTTCACTGCACGAGTTCTACAAGCTTTCCTGCAGACTATAAATTTGCATTTTTCTGTAGAAAAGAACAGAAAAAAAGGCATGATTTTCCACAATAAGCAGCGTTGACATATTTTACCAGTAATTTTTTTAAAAAAGCGGTCAGTGTAACTTCTTAAATGATTAATTTTCTTTGAAGAATGTTCGGCTAATGAACTTTAAATATAGCAAAATAACTAATATGGAGATACTTTTAAGTCATGACCACATTAGGTAACAGTTAACACAACTAGCTGTGATTTTGTCCTACCATAAAAACCGTCAACACAGACAGTAGAAACCAGCTTAGGAGCGTTGATGCCATCGTCAAACTGACAACTGCATTTCTACATTCTTTTGGTCAATTTGGAAAAGGTTCCAGTGTTAAAACCCTGCTATCCATAGTACATTAAGTTCAAAGTTTAAAGTATTCAAAATTTTCGGAAATTAGTGTTTTACTTTTCTATGTGTTAATAAGTATTCTTGGCTTCGTGTACCTCGTTTTGATGGTAACATGCTAACATCCCAGCCAGCCAACAGTTTGAATTTACTTTTAACTGAATGACTTGCTTCTTAAAATAACATTTTAGCGTTTTCATTCTTGACTTGTATTCCATTCAGTTAGTGTATGCCAAAACCCAAACTCAACTGCCGGTTTATAACTTATAATGTATCATATCCTAACGCAATTTAAAGGCTCATTTCAGCGCACTATTGTCTATCAAACTCGATATGAAAACAATATTGGCTTTATATAACAAAGCAAGGACAGTTCAATCTCAAGCTGGACTACCTTCGATCATTGCCTCATACCCAAAAATTTTATTAACTTTGTTACTACATCACCTAATATAACCGAAGAAGAAGACTTTATCAACAACTCAACCCCCTCGGAAACTGCAATAACTTCTCAGCATACACTTAATCCTTTGACTTCTGACATAGGATCACTTCCCATGGACATCACGAGGATTTTACGCAGTTACGATTTCGAAAGTATGCCCCTCTTCAGGAGCCATGAAGAATACTTCGCTGCTTCAGAAGATTTGGGAAATCTGTGGAAAAAGCTGGAATCATGCAGAAATGAAACCAAACTATCACTATTCACGAAAAAATTGATCACACTACATCATCCACATCCGATGATAACAGAAAGACTGTGATATCTTCCATCTTAGAACGATTCCCTAGTCTTCTTGAAGAAAACTCAAAATTTGAAGAAAACTTCCAGAAACTTAACACTGAGCCATCGTCTAACAATGCTCTAAGAAAGAGGGGCCATTTTCGTGTAGTTCGAGGATGTGTACTTCACAGTGGAAATTTTCCAAAAAGAATGAGATTCGATGAAATTGTGACGTGTTCATGTGACAATAACAACTAGAACTGAAAAATTCTTGTTGATTAAAGCTTATGAAACAGACGTTGGTTTTCAGTTTTGAATTGTTTCCATTTATAACCTGTTATTTTGAAATGCTGTGCATTATTAAACTTCATTGTGTATGCTTATTATCCAAAATTTAGTAGTTGCAAAAACACTACTTTAGACTACTGTTTGTTGATTCAACATTATCCACGTCAGAGAAACAGGAAACAGTAATCGGCCTGTTCAAAGGAGTAGAAAGTCAGAAATTTGTTGTAGAGTAGGACCCCCAAACCGTAGATTATTGTTCTGAAAATGTTGAAACGGATACGCGCAAGAGAATCGACGTTATAGAGAGCTAACGTTAGAAAACGCCGCAACTTGTTTTGATTTAAGTGGAGACGAAATCAAAAAGTTGCTGTTAATTACCCTAAATTGTTAGTCGATTACTGAGAAAAGTACATGAGTGGGTTAATTGGTCTCATGTTCGGTTATGATAGCTTCATATCAAGTCCCAAGAGTCGCTGAGGTATGGCCATGGTCCGCGATGGTTTCAAGATAATTATTTTTTTAATTCGCTTTCAGTGTCTATACTAGGAGATACTGAATTTTCTTTTCTCAAATACTCATTTATGATTGGTGAAAAATTTATTAGTCTCATTTGAGAAGCCAATTTAATTGGCCACAAAATTAATTTTAAATTATCAACTAATATTTTAATTAATTTTTGGATCTCTTTTGAATCGGCTCTTTTCACTTCGGCTCTCTTACAAGTCAACGGTTGAAACAAAAATTCAACTTGACCACTTGATTTTTTATGAATAAAAAAACTATATTGTGAGAAGTTCAGTCTGCTCTGCAAAACTCTTGCATAATATTTTCGGCTAAAGGAACTGTTATTTGTTTGCTTAAGTATTCTCTTGTCTGTGATCAAGAAGGCGTATATGAATGTACTCTACTGTGTTGCAGCAAACGCTGAGATAAAAAAAGAAAGAGTGAGTACATAGGCTTAAAATTGTTTATTACGGAATACATTTCGACCCACAGTGTGCTCCAGTATAGCGTTAACTTATATAAAGCAATTGAATAAAGAGGACAAATCAAATTCATTTAAATTCACCTATTGGCCTTATTGTTTGACTTTCATGGTTACAATTGCTTCTAGGTTATATAGTAACTGGTTCTAAGTCGTACGTTTAATATCAAGTTATTTGTACAATAGTATTGGTTTTGCTTAGTTATGACGTGGTTTATTTTGAGGAACGATAAAAAACCCCCTACTCACGTTTTCTGTTAGTAGATAACAAACATGTTTTGCTCAAAGGCTCAATCTGAACCATAGACGTAAGTATGCACTAGTGTTTTCTGTATACATGTGCAACAACTTGTGTTTTTCATGGAACATTTGGTTTTCACAGAATTCACTCAGTAGCTTTTGAAGCTATGTGTCAATATGAAGTTTTTCATTGTGTTATTTAAGTAATTCAAAAAATTTTAAAACCTAAGTATTCATTAACGCGGACGCAAAACTTGGTTAATCCATAAAGCTATGGTATCAAGAATATTAAGCATTTAACGTATCAGAACGAAATTTCCAATAAATGCAAGAAGTGAATACTTGTCCGTACTCTTATGAGTTTTCTCCTGGCAAACCATTGAGGTTCTAAAAGTACAAATTTGTTAAAGTAGTAACGAAAAATCAGCTTGTTCATAAACATTTGTTTGACAGGGAAGTCTTTGTCTTGCATAATCTAAAGTTTTTTCATGTAATTTAGGCATTGTTTTATTTCAAGTCTTTCAAATAAAAAACAAAGTTAACGTGGAAAACGTTTCTTTTCTTACCTTTTTTAATTTTGCAGTTCCACTAGTTTTTCATTTTTTGAGCGCCGTAAAAAATATTTTTCATACTACCTGTGAGACCGCTGATTCATAGCGTAAATTGCAGATCAATAAAGCTTTATTTAAGATTAAGGTTTTGCTATAAGATTACTCGTGAGAAAAGCTTTTTCCTGTCTATAATGATTCTACCATTTATCGTTATAGAGGATGCAAACTTTCATGAAGATAGAAATCATGTTAAATTACAATGGTTTTTATTGACAATAGTGGCATTTAGCAAAACACATAGTAGTAAAATTCTACCTGGAACTTTTTTCCAAGAGACATTTTTACATATTTCTCACATTATTTAAGCTCAGAGAAAGTTAAAATACTGCATTGAAAAACCTGGAAATCAGATAAGCCTAATTGCCTCTATAATCAGGATTTGTTTTTTGCTGTTTTTTTGTCTTTGACTCAGTTGAAAGAACTCAAATCGACTCTTCATAGCATCCATAACAAACAAACGTTTGAAAACATAGAAACCCTTTCGGTAAGATACCATCAAAACGAGGTACACAAAGCCAAGAATACTTATTAACACATAGAAAAGTAAAACACTAATTTCCGAAAATTTTGAATACTTTAAACTTTGAACTTAATGTACTATGGATAGCAGGGTTTTAACACTGGAACCTTTTCCAAATTGACCAAAAGAATGTAGAAATGCACTTGTCGGTTAGACGAAGGCATCAAAGAGCCTAAGCTGGTTGCTACTGTCTGTGTTGACGGTTTTTATGGTAGGAAAAAATCACAGTTAGTTGTGTTAACTGTTACCTAATGTGGTCATGACTTAAAAGTATCTCAATATTAGTTAATTTGCTATATTTAAAGTTCATTAGCCGAACATTGTTCAAAGAGAACTAATCATTTAAGAAGTTACACTGACCGCTTTTTTCAAAACTTACTGGAAAAATATGTCAACGCTGCTTATTTTGGAAAATCATGCCTTTTTTTCTGTTCTTTTATACAGAAAAATGCAAAATTATAGTCTTCAGGAATGCTTGTAGAACTCGTGCAGTAACGATTACATAATATACCATGTGAATGTAGTATATATAATATAGTAAACTATATCAAAAAGCTTAGTAAAACCAGAAGGTCTCCTTCGCTTTTTTCTGACACATATACAGCTGTAGTTTAAATAGATTGTGAGAACGTGTTTCAATTGTTTTGCGTACGCAAGTTTATAACACAATTCAACTATTATGACGTAATTATCCCTTGAATACTGTTTTTAGATCACAAACTCAAACTCAAACTCAAACTTTGACTTTTAATTAGAGCGATAGGCCAAGTTTTCACATTTCATTATATTTGGTAGTTCAAAGTTACACGGTCCCCCGATTATTGTGTTTTTAGTACTAAAAGTAGTCTTTTTTCAAAGTCAGTTATCCTTGAATAGTGTTTTGAGATCACAAATTGAGACAGAAACTCAAAACTTCCACTTTTTTGTAGAGCGATTGACCAAGCGTCACCATTTTATTATACTTGCTTATCGAAATCCATACCACCTCCGTTTGTTGAGTTTTGAATACTAAAAAAGAGGTATTTTTTATTTTAAAAAGTCAATTATCGTTGAATACTGTATTTAGATCACAAACTCGAATACGAACTCAATGTTTCAACTTTTAGTTAGGTAAAGTAATTGGCCAGGCTTCACAATTTTATTATACATGCTTATCCAAAGCCATACCGTCTCCGGTTGTTGAGTTTTGAACACTAATAAAGAAGAATTTTGTTTCATATTCCACAAAAAGTACTTATCTGGAACCATTTGGTGCCCCTTGAGTGTAAGCAGACGTTGAAAACAAACAAAATTTAAACTTAATTTTGTTGAGAAACGTTTCATGAGGTTGATTTTATTTTAATTTTCATCAGATAAACAATGACCAAATGAAATTCAATAAAATTGGGAAGACGTTAATATAACAAAAATTGCAAAATCATGTAGCGCTAAACTTTTAATGAATAAAAAGTTCACAATTACAGTCTTAGCTGTGAACACATCCTGAGCCGAAGCTAAGGTTAATATGAAACTCAACTAACACATGTCCATCTGACAAGCTATCCCAGCAGTCTATACAAATTTTGAAACGTAAAGATTCAGAAAAAGTTGTGTATTACCTGACAACTGAAACAACAGGTGACTCTGAATAAACGTACGAAAACAACTATATAGCGTAAAAACCTCAGTTTTTTGGATTATGTAGGTACCCTGTAAATTATTTGTTTCCATTAAGGTACACACTATGGAGTTTTTGAAGCCAGCATGCTTCTATAAAATTGATATTATAAATAGACATAGTGCAAGGCAATTGTGAACCAGTCAATATTTACGCTATACAATCCTTCATATTAGAAATTTTAAAAAGTTTGCGTTTCATATCTATCAATTAATTGCAGATGGAATCAGACGTCAAACATTGAATTAACAAAAAAACAGCACTTGAACAAAAGATTTAAGCTTATAACTGATCCCTCATAAGTGAAAAAAATTGTAGAAAATATGCTTTTCAAAAAAAGAACATAGCAATAAAACTTATTCGAAGTTCTAAAAATTAGACTGGTCCGCTAAGCAGTAAAACCCTACATTGATTTAATTAGTTAAATATCAACCTGATATATCACACCATGGATTTTTTTAATTGCTAATTAACAAATTAAAATTGAGTTGAAAATTACTGGGTTAATGTATACGACAAAGCTTCAGCGTTTTTTATATCTTTGAAAAAACTTCAAACACTTAATGATTTGTTGCAAATACTGGCGGGTAAATTCTATCGCTCTGTGTCAGTCAGGGCATATTACTTTGAGATTGATAAAAGCTTCTGTTGTTTATGCTCAACGAGTCTCTAGAGATAGGAATTGTTTTCATTTTTTAGAAAAACCGAAACACTTTCTTGTATATAGTTAGTAAACAATAGGTAATAATTGAAGGTATTAAAAGGAAGTAGTAGTAGGTACTAGTGTAACTTATAACGAATAAGTAGTTGTAGTAGTTGGTAATAGTATATAGTAGAAGTTGTAGGTAGTACTAGTATTTAGCAATAGTAGTAGGTACTAATTGTAGATAGTAGTTGTAGGTAGTAGTAGTAAACTGTAGCAGTAGTAGGTAGCAGTAGTGTTGTGTTAAATTCCAATATGTTCGCCAGACTGCTTAGCCCAATTATATGTTATAAAGACTCTGCTCCTTTTAATTTTAGATTCCTTTGGGTTTACCTCTTTCCGATGCTCTATGAAATATCGTTACGGTAATCTCATTTTAAATCGTTGACAGAACAATAAGTAATCCAAAGTTTTAACACAGGGTACTGAACGGAGTAAATTTGATCCAAGAAGACACTATTCTGAACGTTTTTGATTTCTGGTTGCTTGAGTTGCTCTATTACCTTACTTGCAGTGTTCAGTAGTTGAATTTATCGGAAGCATTTACTGAAGATGCGTTTCGCTATTGTTTAATATTTCAGTCCCAGCACGCAGTATCCATTATTGCTATTACCAATACAAAAACACAACCCATACATTTCTGAAGCTGTTTCTAGCAACACCCACGGATCCATAGATTTTGTTTATTCTTGCTTAATTGATAAAGTGACTAATTAACTTTTGAAAATTTGAGCGCTTTTTACAGTTCCAGTGCAAACTACTCTTCTTGTACATCATTACACTTTTTGTCTGATTCAAGCACCTGATGAATTTCTATCATTCTACTTTATTACTTGAACTAAAAAGATCCGCTGCTCCTGCATATCATAGTTTTCCCGTCATTATTTTCGGTTTTTTACAGAGTTTATTCTTTTTACTTAGCTCATTTTATTATTTATCTCTCAACAGTTCATATCATATATATTTTTCCTGTAAATATTCTTGCTCATTCCTAGACGGGTAGCTGAATTAGTCTAGAGAAATCTGTTTTCAGAAAAGCTTGCTCAGAACATCAAAAAGTTGTTTTTGTCTTCTGTATTGCAACACTAAATCAATTTCTTGCCAAGGATTAAAAGACAAAGAGCATGAATTTAATTTTTTTCGGTAAAAAATCTTGATAGTTTTTAATATTGTAGCTAGATAGGTGTCGAATATTCAATTTTCAAAAAAGCATGCTCAGAACGTTAAAAAATTGTTGTCGTCTTCGGTTGTGACATTTTGCTTGCCAATGTTTAAAGGACAGAGTTTATCAACGCTGAAGGTCAAAATCTGTTTGCAAGATATAATAATATTGGATCGTGGAGACAAGTAACAACATTCTTCAAAGCAATTAAATTGCCCTCCGGGGACTTATCTCCCTCTCTCTCTCTCTCTCTCTCTCTCTCTCTCTCTCGTCTGACTTGCAAGCATATAAATACATAAATACATAAACACATTCAGACATATTTACATACATTCCACTGTACACATATAGAAAAACATACACACATAAAATCAAGAATGTCTTGACATATTCACACATTTACAATTTTTACACACAAACATAGATTTCTGCTTATACTCATACAAACATATTACTAAACTTAAGCACAGTTATATTTACTTATAAAGAAATATACACTTTCATATATACTTTCATTATTATAAACATGAATACGCATGATTTTATACATAAAATTTTTATTCTTTCCTTTCTTTCAATAGTTCATTCAGAGATAAAAATTACATTTTTGAACACATGCAAGCAAATATACGGACTTGTTTTGTTAGAAACACAAATACATGTATATAAAAAAAATGGAGACAAGCTTTCCACATCAAACTGTACATTTGCAAAAGTATTGTCAACAAAAACTGCTTCTGACTGCTCTTTGAGTTATTGCAGACCATTTAAGAACCTGAGTTATTGGGTCCTACTTGGTTGAACAAAATGAAGTCCACAAAAATCACTTTCGAGTGCACTTTCATAGCGCAAAAACCATTTCCAACCATCTTAGGACTTTAAAAAATTTTGGAATTTTTTTCTCAAAAATTCAAAATTTCTGTATGTTTCGACCCCTATACTGCATGGGAGAAAAAAGTGAAGTCAACAAAAAATCATTTTTGAGTGCTCTTCTATAGCGCAAAATCCATTCCGTACCATTTTAGGACTTCAAAAAATTTTGAAAAATTACAAAAAATCTTAAATTTTTTTCTAAGTTGTAGGCATCAGGTGTCTCATATAGGATTTTTCGAGGTTTTTAAAAAATCATATTATGATATTCTATGAGTTTAGGATCTATCCAGTTATTCTCTAGTGAATATTGGAACAGCCGTAATTTGCCCAGTGATTGTAGGGTGGTGGGTTCGAACCCCTCCCCTACAAGAAATTTTACCTCTGAAAAATTGATTTTCTCAAATCAAGTCAAATCAAATTTTTTGGCTAACTTTCGCCAGCTTGGGTGAGAATTCGCCCAGGCTGGCGAAAGTTAGCCAAAAAACTTGATTTGACTTAGAGAAAATCACTTTTTCAGAGGTAAAATTTCTTGTAGGGGAGGGGTTCGAACCCACCACCCTACAATCACTGGGCAAATTACGGCTGTTCCAATATTCAATAGAGAATAACTGAGAAAACTAGAGAATTCTGTATAGCCTGTGTGGAACAATATATGGTTCTTGGGTATGATTCCCAAGAAATGTCAACCGGGGCCAGTCTCTTCGAAGCTTGGTCAATCTTCTGGCGCAGTTTCAAACATGGTTTCTATAAGTTGTCTCACAGTTTATGAGTCGGTAATTTGTTTACTATTTACCGACTCAAGAACTGTGAGGCAACCTATAAAAACCATGTTTGAAACTGCGCCAGAAGATTGACGATGTTTCGAAGAGACTGGCCCGGGTTGAACTTTCTTGGGAATCATATCCAAGAACCCGATATGGTTCCATACATGCCATAAAGAAAGTTCCTTGCATAATCGTGCCATTATTGGCAAGATTTGCATGGATTATTTTGTTAAACACAGTGATCATAGTTTTTTAAATTGAAAATGAAGCATAAATTGTGCGGCCAAAGTTATTTCTCAACCTATGATGCATCACGTTCTACGCGTCAATTACAGCTTGCAATAAAAAAGAATTTGGATTTAGATTCGCATGTGATCAAAGCTTACCAAAACGCCAGTCTTTAATATCATCTTAGGCCCTTAAAAACAAAAATGGAAGGCTACATTTGGAGACCCAATTGAATAGCGAGCTGAAAAACTGTCACGAATTATCACGGAAAGTAAACTATGTTTAACCAATTATGTAACCATACAAGTGGTGACATATTCTATATCATGGCCCCCTGAAAGTGTGACCTTGAGCAGCTAAACCATCTCTGAATCACAAGTGTATCTTTCAGAAACAAAATGTGCAATCTTGATTATTATTGTTCTTACCTAAAACAGCACAGCTTGTTATTCCAAAATCAGCCAAGACTAAACTGTTAACAATGTCGCTTGAACTTAGGGTTGAGTTTTATTGAACTTTGTGTTGCAAAAAAAGTCTTGGCAAATGCTGAAAAAGTGACTTTGCGTAAATTTCGGAATCTTGTCAACCGTTTCCAATATTTTTTGATATTGCAGAACAGTGTAATCAAAAAGCTTGTGTTCAAGTAACATGCTTCCTTTTTCAGGGCATTTCAAAAAGATACGAGAGTATCGCCAAACGTCCACTCCTGTTAATCCATATTAAATGATTATGATTAATCCGTGTCGTTTTATCAATTGAATGGGAGAAATTCAAATCATTCATTCATTCATTCTTAAAACATTTGTGAAACGAATACTGCCATTCAAGTAGCAATTCTCTTTATGAAAATCAAAGTTACAAAAACAATTTAATGACAATTCCTATTTTTAAACTGGCACAAGACAAGAGAAGAGACATATAACAACCAATAACCGGGAAGGCTTGCAAATACATGATACAAGATCTTAACAATTGGACGCGGAGGAAGACCTCTGAAAGAAAAAAAACAAACAAAACACATTTCCAACTAAAAAGGGAAAAACGGATATTTGTCTAGAAAACAAAAAGTGGCAACAACAGCTTTGTTTTATTTTGATTTGATTAAAAGTTATCTTGAAGATTTGAGTTTCCTTGTGGCATTAAATTTTTCCCATCATAAAATTTCTATTAATTATATCAGTAATGTGACGGTTTATTTAAATATATGAAGATAAATTATTTGGCTTAAGACTTCAGAAGAAAAACGTAAAAAATTCTTCTTAAGACCTCGAAAATGAGGAAAACATTTTATGTTTACTGAAGATTATTGTTATTTCTAGGTTTCCTGGTTTCCTCTGAAATATGTTTATAATTTTATTTTTTGTTTCAGGACTTGTACGACGCCTCAGTAATCCCCTTTCACAATGTGACTGACATCGTCACCGACAATATGAACTGTATGTTGAAAATTTTATATATTTGACTTATTTATTTTGTGGTTATGAAGTAAGGGCTGCACGAAAATTGACAAAAATTGACGATACTCCAAAACCAGACAAAAAATTATCCGTTCAAACAGTGACCAATGGATATGTAACAAGATTATCTAGTGGGTTTCAATCATAGCAAGGGCCAGTTTCGATTGTTTTTTTTTTTCAATTTTGCTGCCTTCTGTTAACGAGATGAGCACATTTCCCCTGACTGTGAGGCAGAGAGGTAGAATCATTTTCATCTTATTGAAAGTTTTCCAACTTGCAGTCAATTTTTCTCCATAGTGCTCATAAACAATTTTCCGTGCCTATATATTTTTGTTAATTTATTTTGGACTGAAACACACGTTTTGTCAAAAATTTTTGTCTTATATTAAATTACTTATCATTTTTGAAACTTTGACACGAACTTTATTTATTTTTTTTGCTCAAAATATGTTTCCACAATCGTCGGTAAACATCGAGCTTTGTAGCTTGGATTCTGCTGTTCTTATTTTTTTTTTAGTTTTGTGCAATTCGGTTAATGATTTCCCTTCAAAACATCCTAGCTTTTGAATGTAACCCAGTTCCACTAAATTCATGTAAATCCCATCTTTTAATGTTTAAAGTTGGGTTCTCAACTCAAAATACTGCTTTGAAATTGAGCGTCTAATTTTGCGTGCCTAAAGTGTAAAAATACTCAATTAAAAATGGCTGCTTATGATTACTCTTTAGACAGCAGTTGAATCCTCTCAACTACTCCACCCCTCATTTTTTCCCTTTTTCCAGTTTCGGCAGATTAAAGAGAAAAATCCGTTTTTTTGTCATCGCCACACTTTTCCTGATCAACGGAATAAACAGACTGTAAATACATCAAAGTTTCACCTCAATTTTTTTTGAGAAAATCGAAGTTGAAAATGAAAAATCCGAGGGAGTTATGATCAGAATGGAACAGATCTGGCCTGTATTGATCAGTAAAAACCAACAAAACTTACAAACGTTATCATTAGTTCGCTTGATAAAGTTTTCTCGCATTTATGAGCGACGTTGTTGATGCTTGTTTGTGGAAAAAGTAAATATTAGACCAGCATGAATGATCAACTTTTCTGTCATTTTTTGTAACAAAATGCTGGATGTTGAACCAAATTTTTAATTTTTCTTGTGCCGTTTTGTCAGATTACATTAAGTGCAACAATGCCCCCCCCCTCTCCACCCACCATTGTTTTATAGTGTTTTCATATTTAGGATTTCCGAGTATGGTCCTGGAATGTTTTTGCATCGATTCTGCTTTGGTTCTTGCATTGAGCTTTGGATTGATTTTTGTTTTGATTTTGGGATTTATTCTCTCCCCCTTACCTCATCTTAGAGGGCATATAGCTTTTACGCCCCTCACCCCCCCCCCCCCCCCCCCCGGTGCGCGTGCTAATTTTTTACACAGTTAAAAGCTTTATAATAAAACAAAATGGAACTGGGAGCATAAAAAACAATGGGGGCTGGGGGTGAGGGGGAGTTGAAACAGTTGAAACAGAATACATCCAATTTTTCGGACTGATTTTTGGATTGATTTTGGTATAAATTAAATTGGCAGTAAAATGGCGTTAAATATTTTTTCAGCTGCGGGTGAGCAGATCTTCCAGCCGATCATTGATTGGATGAATAGCAGTCTAAGCACAGAGTTCAGTGACGTCGATCAAGGTACCACAATTGGGTTATTCTCTTATTATTTATTTATATTGACTTGTATAATGTAAATTGAGAAACAGCCAGTACAAATGATTCAGTTACAAAAATGGCCAATCTAGGGAGCGGGGCATCAACTGCAAATATTCTGGCTCAAATTTATACAGGATGTTCCAACTCCGATCGTCGCGCATTCTTGACCTCAACTCAACGTATTTTTCTCTACAAACTAAGCACTGATAAGTAAAATTTTGAGTTGATTATCCAAACAAAGACAGATGATAAGCAATAGACGTTTTTTCTCTTTTTTACATCATAAAAAATAAAAATAGCAACTGAAACTTCTTATAAAAATTTTTGACTGAAAAATATAATTTCAACTCAAAAACATCTACTTAAGTCGTGAGAAATATTACAATTACTTTTCGGCGCCAATGAAGAGTTAAGATTTGAAAGTAAATGCAAATAATGTGAGCCAGAATCTTTATTGCTTTTCATGAAAACTATGTCACGAGATACGAAAAATTCAAGCCAAACATATAGCAGAAATTAAAGCTTTCTTGGAAGACCTCAATTTTAAGATTGGTTAGTGTTAGTTCTTCATGGGAATATTTGCAAAAAAATAGAAACAAAACTGGCATGATAGCGAACTCTACATTTTTTCAAAATAGATCTGGGTTAGTTTCTCATAGAAAAAAGCCGCTCATAGATAATTGACCTTTGAAAAAAATGATTGGACAAGCATTTCCTACCATTAATTAGCATTATCTATTAGACACATTATGAAATAGCTTCAACATTATAACTTTTAAATCGTATAAAACATAAATCTAGAAGTTGAGATAATTTGTACTTTCAATTAACAATAAATTTACAATTAAGATCTTAGCCTTCGCTTGCTTTCATTTTTTATTCTCAAAGATGAAATATTGATTCCAAAAATTTGTTCAAATATTACCAAACTTTTTGGCAAGGCTGTAAAGGCCGAGCATTAATAATTTCCTCAAACATTCATTTCGTTAAAACAATATTTATGTCGACATAATTTGTTTCTAAACTTCATACATTTGTAAACGTGTAAAAAGAGCCCCAAACGTGCGAACAGGTTGACCGGGTTAAAGTCTTAACAAAACAAGGTCACTAAAACTACTGTTTACTAAAATTGCGTTTTACACCTGGTAACAACAAAGTGTTAGTCTGACTTTTCTAAAAAATCACAGCTGCTGCCACTTATACAGAAGTGAAGTGAAAGAACTAAGACTCACTTCCACTCACTTCCACAACTTCCACTCACTTCAAAGCTTGATAAGGTAAGTGTGTGTGTGTCGCAGATTGCTGTGAACAGTCAGATAATTATGCCTGAGCTTAAATGTAATCATAAAAAAACCGGGTTCAATTTTGTGGAAAAACGGAGCTCTAGCTTCAGCAGAACAGAAGATCTGACAGTTGAAGTCAAGTTGGCTTTGAAAGAACTAAGAAAACTATTTTCACAAGGAATCCCAGTCTGCCTAACAATCTTACTTGAGCAATAGAATACTGTGTCTTGCTAACGTGAAACTTGTAATTTATCTTATCATCGATTTTGTCTTGAAAGTTTTAGTAACTTGAGAGAAAGGAAATTAAAGAACCTCTGATAGCCGAACAGTAGGGTGACAAAACTTCCTCTTCTCTGACCAGACGAACGACTTATAATCAGTTCGTTGAAAGTAATAGGCGGTGAAAGATAGATTTTCAGTTCACAGACTTGAGTTTTCCAAACCAAAAACCTAAATGCTACGTCGTCTCTATGGCTTCGGCCCCAGTGACTAACGAAGGACTTCTGTTTTGACCAACAATTCAAGTCCGCTTACAGCAAAAGACGGGTTCTCCTCTGTGAAATGTGTTCTATTCTGAAACCGAATGTACCCCCTTAGAATCGTTATAAACATAAACAGTGAGCAAGCTATGGGGATCAAATTTGGTTTTGAATAGCCCTAAACTAAATTATTGAGTTATTAACTAAAACTCTGAAAAATTATTTGATTATTTAGTTGGAATTTACTGAGAAGTTCCAGCCATTGAGTTGATTATTCAGCAAAGCTGGACGATTAGTTATTTGGACTAATAAAACAACGTTTAATGCAACAGTAATTTACAGAATAGCGGATATAAAGTTACAAAAGTGAACTGCACAACTTAGTATCCCGACAGCTTGTAAACCACTATTAACGATTTGGGCGGTATAAAACTTTCCTTGTCATTGATAGGAAAGCAGCCGTTACATTTGGTCCGCCGACCCGGACAGTGGAATACAAACCGCTGTCTAATCTCGAGCAAAACAAAAGGCCAACTCGAGTTGCACAGTCAAATGAAGTTGAGGTGCCAACTTTGTCGAAAACAAAACCACGGGACAGAAAAACGTCAAGCTGCGGCGTCAATGTAAACAAATTGAGACTCGGTCACGTAGTCACAGCAACCTTGAGAGACAAATCAAGCACTGCGCAAAGCAGATTGAGCTAAGCAGAAAGAAGGCTACGAACTAGAAAAAAAAAATTAAGGATCGGCCTAGCAAAGTTAAAACAGTTTATAACCAAATTTTGCAATTCGATATAAACCTAGAGAAGCTACTTGACAAGAGGAGTGATATCTTCAACTTTTTGGAATTCTACCGACGACAAAAAATCCAACAACGCGAATTTTTCATCAACTTAGAACCCGATTGGTTGCCATATATCAGGGGCCAGACCAGCATGGCGGATCAGCAGAATCAGACCCCTCTCCAAAGCAGGGCTGCAGAGTCAAATGATAAAGTTTCAAGAGCTATGGGAGAAACCTCCCAAGTTTCAGTAAAGAATCAACAAAAGGAAAACCAAGACAAAGAGTCCAAAGCGTCTTCTGATAAAAGGGCAAAGAATGCAGAGAAGCTTGTGGCCCTAGACAAAGAATTTAACACCAAAATGCGTCTGAGAAAAATTGAATATGAAATGAAGCAGAAGGAGATTGAGTTGGAACTTCACCATTTGGAAGAAGAAGGTGCGCTCAAACTGCAATACGAAAAGGAAGACCAGAGATTCTTGTTCTAATGATGGTGCCGCGCCTCGTATAAGAAGTCGATTGCATTTCAATTGAAAAGGCCCAAAGAGCAAGGACGTCTTCGGCTGGCTCGACCAATCAGATAAGTTTGCAAACTTTAAAGACTGTAGTTTTGATCATACAAAGAACGGTCACGAAAACTATCGAGTCAGTTTCGATCGAGAAGGTTTACTTAAATCCAGATCCCCAAGCTGCGAGCGTTTCAAACTCAACCGTTTACCCGACCAGTCTGAGTGCAATGTACTCAGCAGTAGTAGTCAGCTACCAAAGTTAACGTTATATTCTTTCAACGGCAACCCACCCGAGTGGCCGGAATGGTCGAACATGTTTGTAGCAACCGTTCATAACCGTGAAATACCTAGCTGAGAGAAAATGAGCCACTTGAAAACATTGTTAACTGGCAAAGCAAGAGCGGCTATAGCAAGTATGGGCTACCCCGGAGATCTATATGGTGAAGTTTGGGCTTTGTTGGAACGGAGGTTTGGCCGACCTTACCTAATTGTTGAAGCACAACTCAATACTTTGCGAAATCAACAGGCGATCCGAATGCATGATTCAAAAGCTTTAGTCAGTTATTCAACAACCATCAGTAAGGTAGTCAGTGTTCTGAAGCACTACAAATATGAAGGCGACTTGCGATCTAGTGCAACACAGCAAATCGCGACTGAAAAGTTGCCACCTAATCTGAAGGAGAAATGGTGGTTCTATGTAGATGAAACCAGTGAGGATCGAACAGATCTCTGTCCCCTAGAGAACTGGCTATCAAGACTGTCATTCGTTTACGAAGGCATGTCGCAGCCCACAGGGGAACGTAAGGAGGATCATCGACGAAATGCGAACAAAACCAAGCAGTTCTCTAAATCCTCGAATTTTAGTTCGAGTTCAAACGTAAAGGAAGCGCAGGCAACGATTAGCGATCATTGCCCATTATCCGATGGAACGCACAAAATTTTGAACTGTCCTTTGTTTAAGAACATGAACGTGAATGATCGTTATGCAGCTGTAAGGAAGCAACGCTTATGTTACGGATGTCTGGGAAAAGGACATGCAATCAAAGATTGTAAAGTCAACGCTTGTGGTATAAATGGATGTACCAAAAAGCACAGCCGATTGCTACACTCAGAAAACCAAATGGTCGAGGGCAATCACGCAGTCAACGTAAGCGCAGAGGGCAATCAGTCAAAGTAACGCCGGTACGAGTTTTCTTCAGATAGTTCCAGTCTCAATTCAGAGTGGCAGCAACAGGTTAAACACATATGCTTTCCCCGATAGTGGATCAACGGTATCATTCGTCGACCGAAGCGTTAATAAGAAGTTTCGAGCCACAGGCACCGATGTTACGCTCAACATGATGACCGCATTCAAAAGTACATTCGAGAGACGTGTTTGTACACCCGTCAATTTCATTGGGAACCACAAACTACGACTACCACAAGCTGAAGCAAAGCTTCAACCACTTGAACGTTCTCCCAAACAAACCGTTCAACTTATTGGACGTCGGCATCATTCTCGGTCAAGATGCTTACGAGCTACAGAGACCATTGGACTACAGGATAGAAACACGAAGTGAACCTTTCGCCGTTCTAACAGATTTAGGATGGGTAGTCAGTGGACCCATGACGGGCAAGAGAAGACAAAATTTTTGTCATTTCGCCTTCACAGAAGATGTGAAAGTGGCTGAGAACATCCAAAAATTGTGGGACATAGAAACTTATGCTTCCAAAGTTAACCTCGTCAGTCAGTCCAAGAAGGAGCTGCAGGCACAAAAGATGCTTGGGAGTACGACCAAGGTTACAGGCGAGCGGTACGAAGTGGGAATGCTTTGGACTGAACCAGAGCCCAACCTGCCGAACAACTACAGCTCAGCCTTGAGTCAGCTTCACTCACTGGAGCGAAGATTGCAAAGGGACCCAAACCTTAAAAGTTTATATCAAAAGTCGATAGATACAGACGTAGAGAAGGGATTTGAAAAGATATTGGACGAGTCCGAAGTGAAAGGCACCTTCGGGAAAGAATGGTACTTGCCACACCATCCAGTCCTAAACCCGAACAAGCTTGGCAAAGTGAGACGTGTTTGCAATGCTGCATCAAAGTTCAAAGGGGTATGCCTAAACGACAAGCTACTAGCAGGGCCTGATCTACTGCATGGTTTAATTGGAACGATTTTCAGATTTCGTGAAAGACCAGTAGCCCTAACAGCAGATATCGAATCGATAATTCTACAAGTGCAAGTTCCCGAGCAGGATAGAAGTTGCTTGAGGTTTCTATGGCGCTCAAGAACTAAGAAACCTGTTCAAGTATACGAATATCAGCGTCACGTGTTTGGAGCTAAGAGCTCTCCAACTTGCGCAAACTATGCTCTCAAACGGGTGGGACTCGATAACGAAGAACTGTATCCAATCGCATAAAAAGCAATACAAAACAACTTTCTCATGGACGATTTCATCAAATCAGTAGAAACCCCTGAAGAGACAATCGAAGTCTTCAGCCAGTTCCGACATCTTCTTTCGCAGCATGGATTCGAACTTACAAAGTGGATAAGCAACAGCGATGAGGTTTGCAAAGCAATCCCAGTCGACTTGAAATCAATCAGCAACATGAAGCAAGTCGAAGTGGAACCAATACAGAGGGATCTTCAGTGCTTGGACTACAATGTACTGTTACTGGTGATAGTCTTCAAGTCTGCCAAGGTACGAACAAGAAAGTTGAAGCCCCTATAACCCACAGGAAAATTCTTTCACTGTTATCTTCAGTATTCGCCCCGATCGGATTGTTTGCTCCGTTCAGTGTTCACATGAGACGACTTCTGAAAAACATCTGGACCAAGAATGGGCAACATTGGGACAACCAAGTGGAGCCTGGTGAAGAAGCAGAGTTCCTGAGGTGGAAGGAACAACTTCCAATTGTAGCTGAAACAAGCATTTGTAGAAGATACTTCAACAGAGAGAGGGATAAAACCGAACTTCATGTGCTTGCTGATGCATCTGAAGACACAATGTGTGCAGTGGCCTATCTAAGATCCCAAACAAAGGAAGACTCAGCCGACTTAGCATTGGTAATTGGAAAATGAAGAGTGGCACCGATGAGGCATGTTTCGATACCACGGCTGGAATTACAAGCGGCAGTCATGGCAGTACGGTTGAAGGAGCAGATAGTCAAGGAGCACGAAATGAAGATACATGGTTGCAGTTTTTGGTAGGACTCAACAACGGTACTGCAGTGGATACACAGCTCCCATCGTAAACAACAAGTGTTTCTGGCGAATCGAGTGGCTGAGATATTGAATACAACTGACGTTTCACAGTGGAGACATGTGAGCGGTATCAACAACCCAGCGGACATTGGCATGAGAGTGATCAACATTGACGAACTCAGGAAGAGTGAGTGGCTCATTTGGCCGGCCTGGTTAAAGCGACCACAGAGTGAATGGCCAGAGCAAGTCAACCTTGTCTTCGCCTCAGATGAAGATAACATACCATCATCAGTCTTCATGACACAGGCTGATGAAAAGGAAGCGGTTATTCAGTGGGAACGATTCAGTAATTTTAACAGACTAGTAAATACAATGGCATACGTATGGCGGGCATTCAGCAAATACAAACCAGCTACGCTTTTAGTCAGTGTTGAAAAAAAAGAAAAAGCAAAGCAATCATCTTCAATTTACTACAGCGAGAACAGTTTGGTGAAGAGATATAATCTCTCAAACTTGAAAAGGAAATCACAAAAAGCAGAAAAATATTACAATTCTCACCTTTCTTGGTTGAGGAAGGACTTATTCGTGCCAAAGGCAGAAGAGGTAAAAATCAATTGGGCTTTAACGCAAAACATCCAATATTGTTACATTGGAAACATCATGCAATTGAATTGTTCTTGCGAAACGAGCACAAGAATGACCAACACGAAGGCACAGAGCATTTCAGAAACCTTCTTATGACGATCTCGTTTGGTTGATCGAAGACAGTGACAAGCGAGGATATTGTAATCTGGGTCGAGTCACGGAGACCATCGAAGGGTCCGACGGAGTGATTCGATCACCGAAAGTTCAAACGAACGGCGGAGTTTAACAAGAGACCAGTGGTGAAGCTCGCTCCTGTGTTACCAAATAGTAATGACGTTTTTGTGATGGAAAACAGGGCCGGCGATGTGAAGGCCGAGCATTAATAATTTCCTCAAACATTCATTTCATTAAAACAATATTTATATCAACATAATTTGTTTCTAAATTTCATACAATTGTAAACGTGTAAAAAGAGCCCCAAACGTGCGAACAGGTTGACCTGGTTAAAGTCCTAACAAAACAAGGTCACTAAAACTACTGTATACTAAAAGTGCGTTTTACACCTGGTAACAACAAAGTGTTAGTTTGACTTTTCTAAAAAATCACAGCTGCTGCCACTTATACAGAAGTGAAGTGAAAGAACTAAGACTCACTTCCACTCACTTCCACAACTTCCACTCACTTCAAAGCGTAATAAAGTAAGTGTGTGTGTGTGTCGCAGGTTGCTGTGAACAATCAAATAGTTATGCGTTAGCTTTGTTGTAATCATAAAAAACCTGGTTCAGTTTAGTGGAAAAACGGGAGCTCTAGCTTCAGCAGAACACAAGATTTGTCAGTTGAAGTCAGGTTGGCTTTGAAAAACTAAGAAAAATATTTTCACAAGGAAATCAAGTCTGCCTAACAATCTCACTTGAGCAGTAGAATACTGTGTCTTGCTAACGTGAAACTTGTAATTTATCTTTTCATCGATTTGGTCTTGAAAGTTTGAGTAACTTGAGAGAAAGTAAATTAAAGAACCTCTGATAGCCGAACATAAGGGTGACAAAAATTCCTCTTCTTTGATCAGACGAACGACTTATAATCAGTTCGTTGAATGTAATAGGCGGTGAAAGATAGATTTTCAGTTCACAGACTTGAGTTTTCCCAACCAAAAACCTAGATGCTACGTCCTCTTTATGGCTTCTGCCCCAGTGACTAACTAAGGACCTCTGTTTTGACCAACAATTCAAATCCGCTTACGGCAAAAGACGGGACTCCTCGGTGAATTGTGTTCTATTTTGAAACCGAATGTACCCCCTTAGTTTCGTTTATAAACATAAACATTGAGCAACCTATAGGGACCAAATTTGTTTTTGAATAGCCCCAAACTTAATTATTGAGTTATTAACCAAAACTCAGAAAAATTATTTGATTATTCAATTGGAACTTACTGAGAAGTTCCAGGAATTGAGTTCATTATCCAGCAAAGCTGGACGATTAGTCATTTGGACTAAAAAAAAACGTTTAATGCAACGGTAATTTACAGAATAGCGGATATAAAGTTACAAAAGCGAACTGCACAACTTAGTATCCCGACAGCTTGTAAACCGCTAATAAAGAACTGGGCGGTATAAAACTTTCCTTGTCATTGATAGGAAAGCAGCCGTTACAAAGGGGGCAAAATTAACTTTTGTCCTGTTGCCAATTTTGGGCGTTTAATTTTTTTTCATGAATTGAACAAAGTTTGATCTCAATAAAATCCACAAGTTTGCAGCGTAAAAAACCAATAATAAACCTCAATGAACCACAGAACATATGAGGATTGCATAACAACCTTTTTCTCGGAAGTTCTAGAGATATCGAGTAATTATGGTCCCGGAAGTTGATAATGTATTCAATATCAGATGCACTCAATTCACTCTCATAACAGAATTTAATTAAAAATGCCGTGGTACCAGAAGGAACAGTTCAGCGTAATTGCGGACCTTTTAAAACAATTTAAGTTCCGAAACAAGCTCCGAAGCGTAAACTTTTTGCGCTTAGGCGTGAGAAAATGTGCAAAATTTTTTAAGATTTATTTCATCATTGTAACAGAAAAGATGGCTAAACCGCATATGTTTTTCATTGTTTATCAAATTGCTGGCCTTCTAATTGCCGGATTTTTGTTGAAAAACTGCAAAACTGCCCCAGTTGATAGAATGCCTACAAAAATTAAGTGAAAACGTTAATTTCGAGGGCAAAAAAATTGAAAAGAAAACCAAAATTGTCAAAAAAAAGTCCGAACAAAAATTAGTAAACAATGATCTAAAAGATCAGGAAACCACACTGAAATCCATCAGATTGGCTCATAGCTCTTTGCCTTGCTGCAGTAAGATTCTGGCGTACAGTCAAACATAACAATATGGGCTATTCTGAAGAAGTAAGGCAAAAGAGTCAGGTTGAAGACAAAAAAGTGTTTTGGTGTGCAATGGTCCATTTACATGCTTATTAAGCCTTTTTAACAGAACTTCGTTTTCTCTGATGAGGATAGAGTGCGCATGTCAAGTGATGAAAGTCTTCTAGGTTCTTTGAAGAAGTGGACGCAAATGGAGAAATAAACAGCAATCTGAGTCCGGATAAGGGATCATTAATGTTTTGGGGTACAATACCAAAAAGTAAAGATTTTAAAAAGTCTTTAGGTTTACGTAGCTTTTTCGTACCATGGTGGTTGTCGATCTGCCAGAGCTAACTGAACGAAAAATCCCGGTTAAACGTATAAATCCTCCCATTAAGAGCCTAACTTCGACTCAACTTACAAATTGCCTTGTTATCAGCAATTGAGGACTATAACACGGCCAGTGCTGTTATCTCGACCACGTACAACGAGATATACTACAATCTGTCTACGTCATCACAGAACATGAGACAGATAAGCGATGCCCTGTCATCCATTCACACAGCTTTAACTAGTGACGTCACCTGTTCAGGAGATGGAAGTTGCTCTACTGTTGCGAGTGAAATTGCCAAACATATCATTAATGTAAGTCTTTCACCAATTGTTTTTATGAAAATAATTTTTAGTGCTTTTCGCCATTTTTTTTATCCGAAATTGAATTATAGATTGATTTTTGGAGAGGAAGTGAGTCCCAATTTCTTCTCTCAAATAAAGAAAACTAGATATGAATTAATGACAGAAAATACTTTAAATTTTTTGTGAATCCTGTAAAAAAAATCAAACATTGTCAGCTTAAATTTGAGACTGATGTGAGCTAATTTTTGGTAGCATTTTTGCTACTTAGAGAAGAATCAATAATAAATATCGAAAAAACAATACCTCAGAAAACTTGCAATACTTGATACGGCGTTATACGGCGCCGTGCTAATAAGTTTCGTAATTTTTCAGAGCCACGAATATGTTATCCAGTGCTTTAAAATGTGCTTTAATAAATAAATGTGCTTTAAAAAAAGAGACAAGCGTTGCATTTAAAATAGTTTTTTAAGAGGTCAGATTTCAGATACGGTTAAGTACAACTTTTGGGTCGGTGCCGTAAAAAAACTTGTTAAGACCATACACGGCGCCGTATTAAGTTTCGCAAGCTTTTACGGCAACGTATAAGTATAAATAACTTTTCAAAGTTTCGTCTAAGGTTGGTAACCAAAGTGATGTTCCAACAGAAAATAATTTTATACTTTTATACTGCTTATTTTATTTTTTGGGTCTCGAATGAATCAGTGTCTGTATAATTTGTACAGGATGCAACCTACACTGCCACTTATACCGAGGTGAACATCACAGACCCAGAAATTGCCTCTGGATTCAACGGATCATCACTACTAACAGATGTAAGATATAACCAGATATCTAGCATTTACAATTTTATGAAAATGAGTTACTCGCTGGGGCTTATAGTTGTGAAATAATTTTCAGGAAAAAATACTACTGATTTTACAAATCATTTAAAAAAATTAAAGGGTTTTATTTGAAAACTTGTTCATTTCTGTTCAGACATGTCAAGTCGACAATTTTTCGCCTATTTGAACAAGTTGAATTTGTGATTTTATTTGCAGGCACTTGTAAGAGCAGGAGCAGATTTGAACACTATGGTACAGTCACAGCTGGATAGTGAGTACATTTCTCATTCATAGTTGAAACTTGTTAGGAACAATTCCACAAAACACGCTGACTGCAGGTTCAGAAATATTTCGAGATATTTTACCAAAATCTTGCCTCAAAACTCTGGGGATTGTTATCCTTCAAGGAGAATTTGCTAATTGATATAATCTTTTGAGATCTATCTATTATTTTTGAACCGTCATTTAGGAACTACCTAAGAAATTTGGATTTGGGCTTTTCCCTACCCTAAACTCCAGTAATGAAGTTTGTTTGAAAAGGGTAGCATTTGTGTATGTTTTGCAGCAATGGCTCAAGAGATGAAGGATGTCGTTGGAAACATCACAAAGATTCTAGATGACGCGCGCACCGAAATCACTGATACGGTGGGTGATTTTTCAAATCAATGCAGAGTAGTGGATAAAACAAGGGATTCAACCACCAGTAAAATTTGTCCCTTTCTCCTAACGCTAATCGCGCATGTCGAATCGGGCCAAATTTTACTGTTTGTTGAATCCCTTGTTTTATCCACTACTATATATTAGCTCTAAATTCAATAGAAAAATTAATTAAAATCAAAAACAAAAACAAAAAATCAAAAAATCAAAGCAAAATTTACATTTCACTCTTTAAGAGTGATTCACTCTTATTCGGAGTGATCCCCAGAAGAAAAGATCGCTCTTTTTCGCTCTTAAAGAGTGAATCCCTCTTTTTTGATATTGTTTTTATTTTTTTTATACTTTTTATTTCAAATTATCTATACTTTTCAATAAATTTATATTTTCTTTTTTTTTCTATATTTATTCCATTATTAATAAGAAATGATACAAAATTATAGTATTTACATGAACAATTTTCCTCTGTTTGGTTAATAACTAACGGACTTACAGCTCTAGGACTTTGCCAACTAGGATTAATTGTTTTATCCACGAAGCGGTTACACCGATCAGTTATATTTCTACTAAATCCTCTAGTCAATTCTATATCTGGATGTTGTTTCTTTACATGAGCCCGTATCCCATCATATCTCATATCAGAAGTACAATATGAACAATTAACTTTAGCTGAGATACAACTTCTACATGTATACTTACCCTCATCAAAATTATTTAGTGGTTTTATATAATTACACTTATTACAACATCTAGTTAATACTTTTGAGCCCGGGTTAAGGTTAGGGTTAGGGTTGGGGTTAGGATCTGAGTTAGAGTTATAGTCATAGAAAGAACCAGAACCAGAACTAGAGCTAGAACTGGGGTTAGAACCAGAACCAGAACTAGAACTAGAACTAGAACTAGGGTTAGAACTAGAGTTAGAATTAGGGTTAGAACTAGAACTAGGGTTAGAACTAGAATTAGAATTAGAATTAGAACTAGGGTTAGAACTAGAATTAGAACTAGAACTAGATTCATTTTTTAAAAAAACAACCCCAATGGGAAAATCATTAGCACAAATACCACTTAATATTATATTACCACACATACATTTATCAGTTTTATCTTTATGAAATGTTTCATAATGATATTTTAAAACAGCAATGTTTCCACATTTATAGTTACACTCTAAACCTTGTAAAAGCATTTTTAATAGATAAAATTATCAGTGAACGAGCTTTGCTCGTGGTTCTCCAACGAACTTTGTTCATGGTTTACCAGCTCAACGGAGTTGTTTTTTAAATTCACAGATAATATTAGCTATGCTGTAGAATCGGTGTACCAACTTTGTGGATCAGTGAAACTGCTTCGCAGATAATTTTTAGCCTTGATTTCAATTAAATCTTTTGTATTATCTTTAGATGTGATACACTCTGCTAAATATTTATTTCCTAAAGTATTGAGTGTATTAGTTTTACATCTCTTATCTAAAATCAAATCAAGGTCTAATTCTTTTTTATCTTTAACAAAATTTATAATCTCTTCTCTAAATTCTTCATTATTTATATATAGTTTGTTCAAAAACTTTCCCCCCTTTCTATTCAAAATTCCCATCTCTTCATTGACGAAGTCACAGTTACACTGATCAATATACGAACAAAGATCGTGGTTTACCAAACTGCTTCCCTGATCAGTATAACTGCTTCGTGTTTCACCTTCCAACTCTTCTCCATATCCAACATTAACTAATGAAATTACTCTACTCAACATTGTGCTTGCTCCCATTGCTACAGTTCCAGCATTTCTTGATATTGAATTAGGATAAAAACAATTAAATATAAATAAACCTGTGCCTATAATTCCTCCAATATTTGATAAAATTTTCGTACCCTTTCCCTTAATCATCTCTTTTGTTAAAACATCATTCTGATTTTTAATATTATTTAAAGTAAGAAGTTTATTAAAATAAAACTGATAATTATCATGATTAATAACATTTCTATCTGTTGCATTAATCATTAGTGGTTTCATATATGCTATAAGTTTATTTATATCTTCTCTTTCTAAATCATCTTCTAAACTAAGAGCTTTTAAATCAAGAAAACCAACTCTTGAATCATATATCATTGTTTTATTACTACTAATAATAATAAAAGTATTTTCCTTTTTATTATATTTAATTATACCATAACGAAGTTCATCTGACATTCCTTCTGTACAATTATAATAGTTACTATTTAATTCACTAATTATTTTAATGAAGTCATGTTCACATTTATATATCTCCTTAAAATTTTTAAATAGGTCAGGTCCATTATAAGTTGTTAAATAAATAGTATCACAACTCATTCTTGCTGTATTAATTATTTGAGCTGGTTTATGACACATTACAATCATTTGAATACTATGATGTCTACCTTCAGTAAAATAATAACCTATATCCTTATTTAACCTATCACCCATATCATCAAGTACTATTACACAATTTGGAAATTTATGCATATTATTTTTTGTGATCATATTTATATCACATTTATTAAACCAGTATAAAACTTATTAGACTCAGGATCTATCCAGTCTCTGCCATTTTTACAAACCATAACTATGGACCTTTGGTCTTGATCTTGAACTTGATCTTGATCTTGAACTTGATGTTGAACTTGATCTTGAACTTGATCTCGAACTTGATCTTGAACTTGATCTTGATCTTGAACTTGATGTTGAACTTGATCTTGAACTTGGTCTTGAACTTGATCTTGAACTTGATCTTGAACTTGATCTTGATCTTGAACTTGATGTTGAACTTGATCTTGAACTTGATCGTGGTCTAAGTATAACTTTAAGTATTGTCTAATAAAATATGTTTTACCCGTTCCAGTTCCACCATAAACTATAGTATGTAGTGGTGACTTTTAATATTCAAATCTAACTACACTCCTATTTATAAATTCACCAAAGCTTTCTTCTAGTTTTGTATAATTACTTGGTCTTGAATCATATATTATATAATAAATTCCAATTATAATAATAAAAATAAAAACTGCACTACCTGTTTCCATTTTTTTATAATAAATATAGATTTGATTCAGATTTAGATTTAGACGTAGACTTAGACTTAGATTTAATAAATTTATTATATAAAAATGCCCATCCTAACTTTTGAGGAATTCAATAATAATTTTAATATTGATAATAATGCTATGATTGATATCAGAGTAAAAGATATAGGTAAAGATATAAGTCTAACACCAATTGAAATTGTAATGAGAGGTCAAACTCCAGATAGTATCAGAGATCCTAACTTCAACATTATTATAAATCTACATCCAACTGAAGGTACACATTGGGTTTTAGTTATAAGAAGAGAAGGTGGTCCAACATATTACTTTGATAGTTTTGGTGTAGAAACTCCACCTTTATTTTTAGAAGAATATGTTGATCTAGGCTCTAATGCGAAAATACAACAATATGATGAATCTTATTGTGGGGCTTATTGTTTGAACATGATCTATCTTATTGATAGAGGATTTAGAATTAAAAGTGCTTTGAATATTCTAGTTAATCAATGTAAATATCCAGGAATATATAATGAGTGTTTTTGCTTGAATTGTAGTAGAGGTGATGTTATCGATAATGTTAATGTTAATGATAATGATAATTATCTACGAAGTAGCTTTGCTAATAATGTTAATGATAATGATAATGTTAATGTTAGTGATAATGATAATGATCTACGAAGTAGCTTTGCTAATAATGATAGTGATATTGTCATTGATAAAGATCTACGAAGTAGCTTAGCTAATAATGATAATGATAATGTTAATGATAATGATAATGATAATGATAATGATAATGATAATGATAATGATAATGTTAATGATAATGATCTACGAAGTAGCTTTGCTAATAATGATAATGATAATGATAATGATAGAGATAATTTTATATATCAGGGAACCTGCTTCGCAGATCTATTTGATGAAAAATATCAAAGGAGTTAATCTAATAGGAATAGCAATAGTATTAGCATTAGTAATAGCCCTACTAATAATATCCGCGAAGCGGTTTCACTGATATCTGTAAACATAAATGATGATCTATATTCATGGCTAAATGATGATGATATAATTACTGAAGCCGCATTCCCAGACAACTTTAGATGTATAATATCTGGTCCTAGTGAATGTGGTAAGACATTCTTTTAAAAAAAATAATTCTAGCTAGTATATGTTTTGATAAGTTATACATCATTGGACCTAATGGTGATCAGTACCATGGTATAGAAAGAATAAACCCAAAAGCAGATGTTGAATTTATTGAAGATATAAAAGATTTACCATCTCCTGATAAACTACCCAAAAATTTAAAGAAACTAATGATATTTAATGATGTTAGAGCCAAAGAACCAGTTATTAATGAATACTTTTGTAGAGGTAGACATAATAACTGTAATATGATATATCTTAATCAAAACCTGTTAGGCAGAGTGTTAGAGAGAACTGTAACCTATTTATTTTATTTGAACAGAGAGGTAAAGTCCTCATATCTATATATCAAGATTTCTTTAATAATGTTGAACTTAGTTATAATGATTTTGCTAATATATGCAATAAGGTATGGAAAGAGCCTTATAATTATATTGTCATTGATATAACTAAAAATAAAAATTTTAATGGTAAACTAAGAATTAATTGGGATCGGAGAGTTTTGTAGTTTAGTTTAAGTTTAAGTATCAGGGAACCTGCTTCGCAGATAAGTCTAAGTCTAAGTACAAGTATAAGTCTAAATCAAATGTGAAGTAGAACTTAATACATCGCCATTAAAATCTATAGGTCTTCCATACTCATCTTTAGTATGAAATTCTTTATATTCAATTCTATCTTTAGTTACATTTTGATATAAGATATTAGTTGGTATAATATTTATCAAGTAACCTGGTGGTTCAGTTATATTAAAAGTATATAGTATGTCTGTATCTTTACCATTATCCTTAGCTCCAGATATCACATTACAATGAATGTTAATAGTACTAAAACCCATAATATCAATAATTTTCTAAGATTTTTATCTACCTTTTTTATAAATTATTTTTCTAAATCCTAGTAATGAGGCTAGTGAGTTTTCTATATCAAAACTGAGTGCTCCTTGTTTTATTTCCATTAAACATTTCATCGTATTCTTATCGGGTTCTATTATAACATTACCATCAGTTTCTTCTTTTATTAATTCTGCTATATCAGTTAACTCATATGCTCCAGGTGTAATAGTTGAATATAGCAATGGGGTTCTTAATTATACTTATAATAATGATATACACAAAAGTAAGATTATATAATATAAACCTAATAATCTGGCAACAATGAATACGGTTAATACTAACATCAATCTCATGCTCAATAGAGAAGAGAATCACTTAAATTTGCGTGATTCATATCTAGAGATAGAGTTTGTTGTATCAGATGATGCTGGGGGCGTATTTGCTAATGATGCTAATATTAGATTAGTTAATTATGGTATGATGGCATTGTTTAGTTCAATTAAGCTTGAAACTATTGGCGGTAGGACTATTGAATATATAGATCATTGTCATCCTAATCTATTGATGTATAAGTTATTAACTAGCATCCATGATGAATATGAGAGTGGTTTTGTTAGAAATCAAGGAAATAAAGATAGTCAACTTAAAGGTGACCATATTGCTGCACAACGAGGACATATGTATATGATGGTTAAGATGAGTGATCTATTTGGTTTCGTAAATGATTTAGAAAAGATTATATATGGTTTAGGATTTAAACTATTATTAAAAAGGAATAATAATGATAGAGCTCTATATAGAGTTAATGCTAATCCTGGTTCAGTTGCTAATGATGGTAATATAGAAATTAGAGATATATCATGGTGTGTACCTAGTATTGATCCTAGTAATGATAATAGAATTATTGTGCAAAAGGGTTTAAGTAAAAAGAATAATGTAGACTTTAGTTATTATGAAAGAAAGACATTTTATAAGAATTTACCCAATGCTACTAACTTCTTGTTTGATCTAGGTATGGAAAGTGGTATGGAAAGACCACAATATATTATAGTTGGTTTTGAAAATAATAATGTTAATGAGCAAACTCATGATGCAAGTACATTTGATGTAATGAATGTTACTGAATGTTATTGTAATATTGGTAGTGATTTTTAGCCCGAGGATAGCATGAATATTAATTATCGAACCAATAATTAGAATGATGCTTTTAAAGAGATTGTTAGCTTTAATAAAGATTATAATGGGCTACCACATAATATAAAACCAGATAAAAATCATAGAATATTCAAAAGTAATTATAGAATATATGTATTCGATACTAGATATCAAAGGGATCATATAGGTTCACAACCAATACAACTCAATTTTAAATTTAGTTCTGCAGTTGCAGATGTTATATGTTATGCATTAGTATTAACTAGAAAGGTTAGTAGTGTTAATAGTGATGGTAATAAGATGGTTGATATAATATCATAGATATAATTTAAGTCATAGATATAATTTAAGTCATAGATATAATTTAAGTCATAGATATAACTCTAGCGATAATTATAATTTTAGATATAACTCTAGCAATAATTATAATTTTAGATATAACTCTAGCGATAATTTATAATTATAGTATAATATAGTTATTGTTATAATTATATACATAACCATATACTTATACTTATACTTATAGCTAGTTAGCTCTAATTGTTACTCTTGTTAATACCTAACTATTTCTTATTAGTATTAACAAAACCTTTAGCATAAATAATGTCTAATTTCTTTTTATTCTCTAGAGCCAAGCCTCTAGCTTCAAGCTTAATCTTAGTCTTGGGCCTAACCTTAGGCTTGGGTTTAATAACAACAAAAGGATTATACTTTTTAACTTCCATTATTTTTTATATATAGAAATGAGTATTTTAAATAAGTTCAAAACTAATTCATATTGTGTTGGAGGTAGACATTATAGTGGTACTGTTAATATAAGAGGAGCTATTACTTCAAAAGGTACTAAAATGTTAAAAGGTAATTGTGTTTTATGTAGAAGGAGTAAATCAATGACAGTATCTGATGCAACAATAGAAGCAGAAGGACTTAAAGATTTAATTAAAAGTGTTGGTAAAGCTACGGTTAATTTTGGAAAGAAAATTGCTAATAATCCAGTAAGAGCATTAGAAATAGCAAGTAAAATAGGAAGTGCAGCTGCATCTAGAAACCCTAAAGCAGCTCTGGCGGCTACACCTGATTTAATTCAATTTGCAACTACTGGTGAAGGTATAAAAGTAGTGCAAAAACGAAGAGGGTTATACTTAGGTACAAAGAAAAGATAATTATTTGATTATAATTTTGATTATGATTATGATTATGATTATATCCATGATTATATTATGTTTATGATTATGATTATAGCTATGATTATGATTATATATTTATCGATAAATATTAATACTAATATTATTATTACTAAAAACATTGTTATTACTAAGCACTAATATCTTTAATCTAAAAAAATACTCAGCTTGTTTTTCTTGTTCTTCTTATAATCCTCATATAACTTAACAAATTCGTTATACTCTTCATTATCTATTTTATTATCATTCATTGATTTACTATAGGTAATTAAACTTATCACTAAACTCTTTACTTAAAATATACATTTGTGAATACTTTATAATTTTATTTCTAATTTTAGTATTAATTGTTTTTGATAATGAACCACAAACAGTTGCTGTAGCAAAAGCTGTTGGTATAGAATAAGCTAATCCTATACATGTTAATGAAACTGATGTTGTTGTTGCAGTTGTTGCTATTGATGATAATACTATTTCTGTTATCTCAGCTTTGTTATTATAATTCTTATATCTACTTAACTTCTTATTATAGTTATTAGTTTCAGTTTCATAATAATTTCTAATATCTTTTATAATGTTAATATTGTTGTTAAATTTATTATTAGCTTGAATCTTTTCGTTTATGTATTTTTCATTAACGGTTGACAAGTTGGGATATAGTAATCTCTCACTCGGTGCTGTTGGATTGGTCATTGCTTTGCTTATTTTCATTAGTTATTTTCATTAATTCTTTCTATTTCTTTCATTATAGTTTCTTGATTAAAACTATAATGCATCTCAAGTCTGTCTTTCTCTTTATTATCAAGTAACTTACTTTGTAAAAGTATAGCAATTATATATTGTACTATAACACCTCTAAGAGATTTATTGTATTCTTTCATTTCTCTCAGACCGTTAGTAAACATTTCATCTAAGTGTATGTTAGTTATATTCTGATTAAATTTATTATTATCAAATTCTTGCTTTAATTGATTATATTTAGAGATAGTATCTGCCAAAAATTTATTACAAAACTTAACAGTATTTCTGACTTCATTTGTTGATTCAATAAACTCATTAATTAGTTCTTCATTAACTTGTGTTTCCTTTAGTTGTAATGTTTTAGTTGTAACTTTATCAAAGTCACCCTTTCTTAGTTCAGTTATGTTTCTACTTAAAATGTCCATTTTATTAGAAGAGGATAATAAGTTATTGTCACAATACTCTTTATTAACAACATTTTTTCATCTCTAGGAGGATGAACATTTGTAATTTTATTGGTATCCTTCATATCAATATTATCATTATCTTCTAGGAACAACCCACGAGCCTTACTTAGTGTTAAGTTGTTTCCATTCCCTATATGACGTTTCGCTTGGTAAAATCTATTTCTTGTCATTATTTATATTAAGAAATATATTTAATGATTCCAAAACCTTATTATTAGATTCAAAATCAAACTCGGATTTCAATAGTTCCTGTTCGTAATATTTACCTTCTATTATCTCACCATTGATATCTCCTATTTTATAAGTTGGTGGTTGTGTTTTTAGAACTTCAATAACTTTAAACAATTCTCTATTCCAATTAGAAGTGTAACCTTTAGAGAAGATATTACGTTTAGCTACATTTCTAACATAATCACCAACTTTAAGTTTAGGTTTGATATTCTTAAAACTAAAAGTGTATTTAACTTTATCAGGATTATTAGAAGCATCAAGTCGTGTCATATTAATTGTTGAATGAATGTTATTGTTATATGTTACAACAGCATCATTTAATATATTTACCCAATTACCATCGCCATTGATGAACATTGGTTTATTTATTATATGTAATAATGTTCTATTAAATCTCTCTATAAACACAGCCTTTAAATCACTATAAGTAGAATATAGCTCTATCCCTGAAGCGGCTTTGCCGGTTCCATATTCTATAAGTAAAGTTTTAAAGGTTTTTTTGTAAAACTCACTACCTCTATCTACCCATAACTTTTCTGGTTTTCTATGTTCAGAGCCACCTTGTGGATGTTCATTTAATACTATTTTAAAACCATTAGTTATAGATAAACCAGATTTATTCTTTAAAGGAATAGCCCATGTATATTTCGTGAATATATCTATAACTGTTAATATAAACTTATAATTATTATTGTATTTACTTAGAGAAGACTTATCAATTAAATCAGCTGACCATGTTTCATCTTTATATAGTGGTATTATTCTTTGTCTTTTAAACTTTGTTATTTGAGGACTGAATACTTCTTTAGCTAGATGTTGTTGTTGTTTTTCTAACGTTTTATTTATGGACATAGTCATCTGCGAAGCAGGTTCCCTGATGGACGTAGTCATGGGTTCACCTATTTACCATAATTCGTCATATAACCCATCATGACCAGCTTTTGTTTCTAGTATTAATAATTCTAGTCTTTCTACTAAATTATTTGGGTTGCCATTTAATCCCCTGCCAAATATATCATCTCTTACCTCCATTATACATTTTATTGTTCTATATCTAGCGCTTTTCTTATCCCCTTTTCCTAAATCATATCTAATATCCTTTAAAAACCTTTTAATTTTGTTTTCATCTTCCTCAACCTTATCATCATATGTTACTTTTGATTTAGTGAGAAAATCAGTAAATCCTTTTGAAAACTTATATACATTATCCCTAACTAAAAATGCACCCTGCTCTAGAGTTATATCAACACCATTCATTTTATATCTCCTACTAGGTAAATCTACGAGTTCTAATTTTAATTTAGGATTAATTTGAGCCCCCATGTCATGAAGAAGTTTGGCTGTTTTTGTATCAACATAAACTGGTGCTATATCTTGAGTTTGCTTTATGGACCCCTTTAACGTTTCACCAATCTGCGAAGCAGTTTCACCCATCTGGGAAGCAGTTTCATCAAACTGGGAACCAGCTTGCTCGATCATCTTAGTTTGTTTATCTAACGCTTGATTTTGCCAATCTTTTGCTCTTAATGTTTGTTCACTTAATGCTAGATTCTGTTCATTGTTCGCGTTTATCTGCGAAGCAGTTTCACTGATAGTTTTGGTTAGAGGATCAAATAACTCTTCTATTTCACCATAATATTCTTGTTGTTTTAAATTATCTTCTAATCTATTTCTTCTGTTTTGTTTTTCTAGATTGTTTAATTCTATAAGTTTATCTAGTTTACTCATTTTATATGTATTGAAAAATTATAATAACAGTAAAAAATGGATAATGAAAACAGCTTCTCTCTTAATCTAAAAAGATGTTTAGCTTGTAAAAGACGTTGTAATACTATAGATGAGTTTATTGATCATATTAAGGAACCAAATCATGATGATTTAATAATTTCATTTTATTCTAAATATGAAGATGGGGCTGGGAAGATAACAAAAATTCTAGAATATAATAAAAATATAATAGCTGGAGCTACACTACATAAGAATACAATCATGGGAGACACTATGGAAAAATATATGGCTCAGATAATGATTCATAATGTACTAACTACCAACCATATGGATGTAATGAATGAATTAGGTCTATAATTATTTGTTATAAAAATTAGCAAAGCTCGTTATATAAGACGTGTTCTAGAGCTTACCTTTGTTAGGGTACTTCCTGAACTGTCTTATGGTTGTCTCAAGAATACTAGTTAATCTTAAGGCTTACCTGACTAACTAGAGTTCTATTCCTCTAGTCTGTTACTCTTCTATCTGAGCTTCAGTAGACGGTGCACGGGCCCCAATGCTACGGTCTAACGTTTATCTCAATACAAAACAAGAGCGGAGTAGAGAGAGAGAAATATACTCTATTATTAAATCAGGATGGTGACTGGTACTGACTAAATTACTTTCTCTTCTGCTGAGAGAGGGTAGATGGGTAAACACATAAAGGGAAAGGAGGATAAAATAATATATCATTTTTATCCAATCAGGAAAGAGTATTTCAGTCTTTTTCTGAATAAAGTCTTTCAAATATTAAATATTCCTTTTTGGAAGTCATGCCTGACTCCATCTTTCCGGGGTTTAGAGTTGTTTTGAAAGTCTTCCAATCGAATATAGTAGAATATAGTTTATTAATTTCTCTGTAGTCTCTCTGAAGGATTTTCTTTCTTTTTTGGTTGTGTTGCTTGAAGATCGGCTCGTCTGTGAGTCGATTCCGAAACATCGGTTACCCAAAGAGCAAGGAGTGAACATCATCAACCACAAAAGTATCTATTCCACCACCACACTATCCAGTGGGCGGAGATCCTTCTGGGTAGGCCCGTCGTTGATGTTGTAGGCGTCCTGATGTCCGGCGTCGACTTACCTGACTTACCTGGTTTGCTTGGTTTGTTTCTGTTAGCTGTTAGATGTTAAGAATCGTTTTTAGATTCACTACATGTTCTAGATATACGTAGTATCCCTTCCGGTTGGAAAGAAAACTTAAAGATGTATGTTATATGTTGTTGTGTTAATTGTTATTTAACAAGCTATGGTTTTGGTGGTGACATAAAGGAGATTATGTCAACGAAATGGCGAATAACGTTTTTGTTTTCAGTGACATGTGATTTGTCGGCCATGCTGATTGTTAATTTTGTTATAGAAGTTGAACATGTATTAATTAATGCCCCTGTTTGAAGTCATGAGTTATTTTAATGGTATTAGTTCTTACAATTGTTTTGTCATACTTCTACGATTGCCCATTTGTGAGTTGTTACTGAGGAAACATTTTCCGTGTCTGTAAGATTGTGAAAATGCTGCTTATCACTTTTCTATATTTTTTCATTTAGCTGCTAGTCTCTTATGAATTTTTTAAAGGGTTACAGATCTCGCTTATAGTAGTTTGCAATGGGTATGCACACGAATGACAATTTCCTAATCCCAATTAACAGTTATTTCTTCAACTTCATGAATTAATTTAACGTCTCTGTCTGCGCGCTTACGATCTAAGGATCAACGTTTCCCGAGATCTGAGAACTGTTTTCTATGTGAATTGTTACAATGATATTGGATTGTTAGTTGTTACTATAGCTAACGTCGTACAGTAGCTGCTTGAGTTACATATATTTCATGTATTTTGTTTTGTCACTTTTACAAACTTGCATGTGAAAATTTCGATTTGAGTGAAAATTCTGTTTTCTTTTGTTTTTAACCTGACTGTTTCGTATATGTTACTCTATTTTAAATTTAGAGTTTGTTATAAATAATAAATTTGTAATGTACCTTTTGTATGGTTAGATTGTAAATTGTATTAAGGTATTCAATATGTTATAATCTGTTTTATGAAAAAATGTCATGTCCTATAGTATTGTGTTACTTACAGTGTTGTTAACATGGCTTATGAGTCATTTATTCAAATGTTATGCATATTATTCATGTGTTTTGTTTGTTCTGTTTTTTTTTATTTTATTTGCCTATTTGCTTTATTTACAAAATTGCCTGTTTGCATTGCATATAACTAACTATGGTGAAATCTTTGCATATTTACATGTACAGTTTTAAAAAGTAGGTTAGGTTTTGTATAAGTAAAAACATATTTTTGGTTTTATACTGTTTATTTCAAACTGATTAATATCTAGTGATAGAAATAAATTTGGTTAATGGTATTATAATTGAAAGATTATGATTCAAATTCAGTGATCTACAATATGGATTGAATAGTTGGGGAAATAGATTTGGGATAATAAAGATTAACAAACATATGCAAGGATTTACAAACAATCAATATTAAAGTCTGTTATAGATGGAGATTGAAGTCTATTACCTACTGAGTCCGGGAATTGTTACTTGTTACTTTCCTTTTGTTGTTACAGTTTCTCTGTTTGTTTTGGATAGTTACCCCTTTCACAATAATGGTTGTATTCCTTCAGGAAATATTCGTCTTTGGAAAGATAGTATCCAAGTAAGTTAATTACGTCTTGTAAAGGAGTTTCCGTTATCGATGCTTGTAGTGCGTTACAAATCTCTTTTTCTGTCTGTGGTATCTTTCTTTCGTTATTGAAGGTTAAACGATTCGTGATCGCCTTATTGGTCACGCTCCCTGTCAGGTGGTAAACGTGATATTCTTCGCACGGTTCGAGTGCTTCTAAGGGAACCATGAGCGGTCGCTCTGGTTCGTCTTTGGATTGAAATACGTAATAATTTTTAATGGGATCGAAGTTTCTCAACGTCCCTATTGTATAGCTCCATTTTATTCTGTAGCTGTAGTTTAAAAAGTACGGGGAAGTCAATTGATCATTGATGTGTATGAAACTTTTAGAAGCTGTATATTGTTTGTCTCGTAAGAATGTATAATATATTAAGTTATGTATCAACTTTGTCTCATGTACTCTGTAATTGTTACTTTGTACATCTTTTGGAGTAGGGTGGAGTAGGTTGAAGCTTAATTGAAAAATCTGATGTTGCTGTGTGAATGCGCTATACGCCGAAAGGTCCTGAGAGGCTTTTGCCACTAGGAAATCAAAATTACAAGTTCTTGGTAAACGGAACTCATAATCGTAATCATAGAGGAAGCGTTCCGTAAGACTGTAAAATTGCTTAAGTTTGGGGTACAGAGATTGATGTATTTTATCTCTGCCCATATTTTTCGTGCTCCTTTTTACAGTGTTTGTATTTTCCGACGGAAGTGGTGGAAAAAATTCTGATACACGGTCTTTCAGTGTATGTAATGGTGCGATGAAGAAATTGTATGATCGTGAATCAAAAGGCATTTCCGAGCAATTTCTGTACGATAAAAGTGGATTATAATTTATTCCGTGTGGATTACTTAGTGTTTTCGGGTCTTTATCTTGAAACCAGACCGTCTCCATTACCGTTTCGGTCGGAGTTTGTTCATTTGTCGACTGGTGGAAGAAAGACTTTCTGTTATTTGAGCGGGGTGTCACCGCATATGGAAATCGTAGATTGTTAGTATTTGGAACTGTTTGTCTTGTAAATAAACGTTGTCTAACGTTGCTTTGTGGTGGGTAATTGTCTGATGGTGGGGGTGGTCGTACTGGCGGGGGGTAATTTGGTAGAGGTGGTGACATATATGTGTTGCTAGTATTTTGGTTATAGTTTTGTCTTGGTCTTGTGTTCTGGTAACTATGTACAGCTATGTTTGTTCTTTGTTCTGATATGTTACTAGTACTATTATTACTGGTATCAAAGGATTGAAGATTTCGTCTATTACCAAATTTGTTGTTTATTTTCCGTGCTATCTCCTGTGGTGTCTGTACGTGTTCCTGGTTGTTTTCCAGTTCGACTCTAAATGTGGTGACTTTCTCGTTATCTGTTATCATGTTATTTTCACTCTGTGTTCCACATTCAGACGCACAGTCCCGAATTGTTCCGGGGCTGGATCTGCCTGATTCACAGCTTAGTTCTCCGTCCTCTACTTCGTATGAAAATGGCGAGTCTGATTTATATGGTGATTCGTAGTCCATGTTCGATGCCATTGTTGAATGCTAAAACTCAAACATGGTTAGTCTAATCTAGATTATGTTTATTGTTTATTAATATTTATGTTACAAAAAGTTTGTTACAAACAGTTTGTTTAATATTTTGTTTCCGTATTGATATATATTTTGTAGTTAGGCTGTTATCTGGTTTAATCCTTAGATTTTGTTCGTTATTTATAGAAGGTGGAAAAATTTGGCTAAGTAATGGCATAAGTGTTGTTAGTTGTTACTGAAAAGTATTGTTTGGTTTAAATTTCGTATGTGTCCGCTGAATGAGTATCGTAGTATGTAACCTCATTCGTATGCGGCTGATCGTTTTTGAGGATGTCTAAGCTATAGCTACGGTTTTGTATTTTGTTGTTTGTTAATTTTAATTGATTGAAATCTATAGGTGGTGGATTCTGTATCTCTAGAAGTCTTGAAGTTGGTATGAGTTTATGTTGATTATTTTGATTATTTGATGGTTGGGGGATTTCATATGGTGTTTGTTGAGTTGTTTGTGTTTCATATGAATACGGTTTAATCGCGTGCGATTGTTCTATAGTAGGTGCGCTTGGGATTGGTACAGGTATTGGTATTGGTGGTAGACTACTCAAACTTTGGTATGCTGGAGGTGGTGTTATTAGTTGTGGTGGTATTGGCGGTAGTGGTTGGGTTTTACTTTCGTCTATTGTCGTTAATATTTCTGTTTTATGTTTTCTTTCTGGTAGTTGTGGTGCTTGTTTCTTTGTTGGTGACTCCAATGTACGTAGTTGTAAACCATGTTCTGTCCTGCGGATAGTAGTGTTATAGTGTTTATAGTTCGTATCCACATAATTTTCTGTCGTTTTATCTCTACGAGTTAATGTTGGTATTTCTGTTGAATGTCTTCTGAAATGTTGAATATGTATTCGTGAATTATTATGTCCTTTACTGTAATGTGAATTGTTATCATCATTATTATTGTCGTTATTATTGTCGGAATCATCTTCCTGTATTTGTGCAACTAGTTGGGTTAGTGTTTGTGAGAATATTCCAAAAATTCCTGTTAATAATATTTTTGTTATACTTGCTTGTTTCCCAATCGCTTTATGTATTGCAAAAGCGTTGTAGAATTTTATAATTAGGTTTGTTACAAATAATATCATGCTCATCATCGCATAGATGATAGCCATCTTTTCAAGTATGTACCATGGCCAACCAAAGATAGATAGTATCTGATCTTTCAGCCATGCTGCGTCGAAAATTTCCTTCCAGTTTATACTTGGTTGATCAATCTGAAAGTTATATCCATTTATGTTCAAGTCTTTTAACCATTTAAGTGAATGTTCATAATTTTTGTATGTTTGTAATAATCCTAATTGTTCTAATTCGAGTAGCTTTTGTGCGTTAGCAGATTGTGCTTCTTGAAGCGGTTTTTCGCGATCTCTCATATATTCGTGTAGTAAATCTCTTTTTCGTTCTTGTATTAATTGTTCTTTGCTAAATATTCCACTTTCAATGAGGCTTGCTTTGCTGAACATATTATCAAGTACTATTTCTTCCGGTGATATTGTTTCTAATATTGTTTCTACTTTTATTGGATATGGTGTCAATCTGTATCTTACTGTTCCTTCTGTGTCTATTGAGATCAGTTGATCGAAATTACTATGTGAACATGGGACTGTTTTCGCCCAAAGGTATGTTTGTCGTGTTAGTTGATGTACGTATTGTACTCTATTTTTGTATAGTATTGGTATTTTGTCGTAACATTCACGTGTTTGTGGTACGTATAGTGGTGATGATTTCTTTGCACATTTGTACATTTTCATCACGTTGACTCCTTCTTGTTTCACAAATATGGATCTATCTCCTGTAAGGATGTATCCTAATAGTGGTGTATTCTTTTGTACTTGTGTTAGTGTCAATTGTCGAATATTGCGAGTTTGTTCGCATATCTGTGAATAGAATTCTATTGCCTGTAGACTAATGCGTGAATATATATTACTCATATAGAGGTCCATTTTCATTTGTAGATGTGTGTTCTCGTTTACAAAACCATAATAATAATTTTGATGTTCTTCGTCTTCATATCTTGTGTATGCATTTGACATAATTTGCTGTGGTTTTATTTTTATAAATTTTTCTTCTTCAAATTTGTCTTCTTTTCTTGTTACTTTAAGTCCTGTATGCATATCAAAACCATATTCGTATATTATATAGATATCATCGTATTCTGTTTTATGTAACGGTTGTGGTGATCCACATTCTCGTTCAACTAATGGGTAGATTTCAAATCTTGTTGCGATTGAGGATGTATCATTAAATTTTACTTTTTGTTCTACATCTGGTTTTTGTACTGATGACCATTCCGCGTTTGTTTCTATCCAATATCGTTACTGATACTTAACCATATATGCATCAAACCGAATAAGTTCGAATAGTTGGCAATGTGTTTGGGGTTCCCAAATGATTGTTGCTTTTGTAAAGGGTGTTGGTAAACATTCTCCCTTGTGGAGATCACACTTCTTTTATCTCTAGAGTCCAATCTAAAATGTCAATTCTATTTTGTTTTTTGACGCCTGATAGGCAGTTTGATTGTGCATTTTTGATTTCATTTGGCACCCACATTGGGTTTGTATAATCATATACTAATCTTCCATATGGTGGTACCATAGGAGTGTCTACTTTGAATTGTATATTTCCTTGTACGTTTTCTAGTCTTTTTTGTAATGGTGGGTTTGATAAGTAATTGAATGATATGTTATGCCTTGTTGGCCTGTATTTTGTATTTTTAAGGAAGTTAATTCTGGCGAGTTCGTTACGAACTTCGTCTGGGTCCAGGATTTTCGTTCTTCGTGCATCTGATACGTAATAGCTCGGTCTGTTTGCTCTAATGTAATGAGTGTGTTGTGAACACCATTCTACTTTTTCTTTGATCGTTCCTGTAACAGCATATGCTTTAATCTCTACAGCTTGTGCTTTTGATAATAATTGAACTTCTGTTTTTGTCATTTCTAAGTCTAATGGTTTAAATTTACATGTGCTGATTTTGTTCAGTTCGTAGTATTTTACGTTTGTTATTTCTTCTGCGTCGCAGTCGTAGTGTTCGATAAAAATGTCTTGAGGTCCTATTGCTGATCCATTAATGTTTTGTCCTTTCAATTCAACGTAATCTTCTTTTGTCTGTCGTTTGTTTCTTTTTTTATTTAGTTGGAATTTTTCCAAAATACTGTCTGTTAATTGTTCTCTGTAAAAATTCCAATTTCGTGTCCATTTATCTATGGCTATTTCCCACATTTGTTCGTAATCTGTACTATTCTTGAATTCTTTTAAGTCTGGTGATGTATACTTTGATGGTAATTTGTATATTTCCGTTTCAAATTTTGTTTTGTTATTAAATACATGATCCAATAACTTGTCAAAGTTATCTTGGTCGGTTACATTTATGTTATTTGTTTTTGTTTTGTTTTTCTATTGGAAACTCTCTATATGTTTTTCCATACGTTCTTGTATGTGTTCTTTAATTTGTTCTCTGATATTTTGTTTTATTTTATATTTTGATCTTATTTCTGTGTCTATTTTCATATAGATAAATAATGTTATTAGGAATAATATTAGTATTATGGATTTTAATTGAAGCGGCATGTGTATGATAGTCCTGTGTGGGGATTATAGAATGTTGCAAATCCTAAAGTTTGTTTTGTGTATCGATCGAATTTGTAGACGAAATCAATGCAAACAAATGGTGCTGGTATCGTTGTTGTTACAATAGATGGTGTGGTAGCGTGAAATGGATGGTTGAATATCGTATCGTATTTAATCGTTGTATTAAATTTTAGTTCTAGAGATGGTGTTGCTAGAACTTCAAGTGCTGAATTTCGTTGGCGATGTGTTAGGTTTAAGGTATTTGTAAGTCTACTTCTTGACCAATTTGTGAGAGTATCTCCAAGATTAGTTGGTCCGTATAATGGTGGAGGTGGATTCCAGGTTTTATAATCTAGTGTAAAAAGATATGTATGTTCATTAATTCTACTTAAAGTTGGTGGATTTGGATTGAGTACGGGTGTTGCTCTAGTTCTTCCAGGGTGTGTAGATGATAATCTTATTTCTGGTATAAATGAAGTAGGTGATAATGCTGTGTTTTGTGGTGGTTGTAAGGAATTTGCTATTTCTATTCGTGGTACACTAATAGATGTATTTGTTAATGAGGATGTTCTTGGTGTTCTTCGTGGTGTTGAACTTGTACTTGCGGATTGTTGCGGTGATGTTGCTGACCAAAGTGAGCTATTTGGTGATTGTGTTGGTTGTACACGAAAGTGTTCTTGTACAAAATTGAAATCTTGTCTTTGCTGTGGTGTTGGCGGTAAAAATGGATTAGCTCGAAGTTCTGATGCTGTTGGTGTTGGAATAGTATGAACGCTTGACTGGTCGCTTGGTGACGCGATACTAAAGTTTGTTAGTGTTGGTGTACCTATACGACTTGGTGGTTCTGATTGTTCTGCTCCTATAGGTCTTATTATGTTTGATTCTATATCAGTTGATCCGTATGATACTAATGTAGAGTCTTGTGTAGGAAATGATAGTGATGCTCTACGTCTGCCTCTTAGTAGATGTCGTGTATCTGTTCTTGCTCGTCTTACTGTATATGGGTTTTTGTTTTCGGGGTTTGTTTCTTCTATTTCTGGTGATGTGGGTATATTTGTTAAGTCTGTTACTTCGTTGTGATGTGGTCTTTCTGGTTGATTGTTACTATTGTTATTATTATTTGATGAAGCAATTTTTGCTGTTTTTAGATAATTTCAGGCTCCAGAACCTGGTCCGGGTGGTTGTATGTACGGTGGGGCTAGTATAACTACTGGTATTAATTCTTGTTCTGGTTGGTGTGTTTGAGCTCCTAGGTTTGTAATCCAAATTTCGTTAGTTGTTAGTCTAATATTTAGTTGATATATGACAATGTTACCATGTAATGGTGATGTGTTGGGGAATCCAATTTGGAGGTAGAACTTTTGTGTATGTAATGTATGATATATCGATTCTTCAATGTCTGGGTTGGGATCAATTTTTATGGGTTTACAAAATATTCTATTAGTCCTAAGCACATACGTACGAAGAAGTATATTATAATTGCAATTTTTATAAATTTAAATATTTCTAATTCGACAATATCTATGTTTGTTTTACATATGTGGTAAATATCGGGGTGGGTTTCATGCATCGGGTTATTGTACTGGTGGGCTTGCATATACAACTCGGCGGTTGCGTATAACTTCGCTTATTGTTACAATAGCTAAATATGTCGATATTATTACAATGCAAGGTACTAGGAGTATTGTTAGGAAGAATATTACTTTAGATAGTATAAAGTAGATTGTAACTAAGGATTCGTTGAAATCTATTTTTGAAACTGGTAAATAAAATGTGTAACTTTGTTATTAATTATGTAAATGTGAGGTGTAATGCTGCACTGAAAAGTGACAGTTATTTGCTCAATTGTAACTGACACTTAACTGTGCCGCACTACAGATATTATTATACAGTATTTATCTGTAGATTACTATTACGATTACTGGTATCATATCCTAAAGTATGTGTTACAATATATTTGTTAAAGTTTTACTCTTTGGTTTTATCGTCAAGAGGTGTTGTATCGTCTATAAGTGTTATAGCGTCTTTTTTACATACAACTATAAAAACTGTTTTTAGTTTGTTAAGGTCAATACATCGATCTGTTTGGATCTGTTGTTTCAGTAAGTTATACTCTGTGATTGTTTCGTTACAAATGGTTATGTGTTTTAGTAATTCAAAATGTTTTTCTCCCCAAAATAGTTTTACTTCTTGTCCGCTTTCTGTTTTTCCTTCAATAATAAATAAACAATCTTTATCGGAGAATTTACAAATTGTTGTTCTTATACTATCGTTATCAAAATGAATGTGGTTTCCAAATGAGTAATCTAATTTTGCAAAGTTTTCTCTTTGGACTTGGATTTTTATACAAAGCTGTTTTCTGTTCAAAGAGTGCAAAAACTCTGACACTTTTATCATTGGTGGTTTTTCATCACTGTGGTGACTGTAGTGATGGATTAATCTTTGGGAGAAGAAGTTCAAATAGTTTAATGCGTAGTTAAAAGGATTCAGTTTACCTGGTGTTGTTGAATTGTTGAGTGAAAAGGATAAATGAAAGAGTTATGACAAATATGAGAAAAGTTTGAATTTCTTTTTGAGATAGAATATTTTTAGTCTTAAGACTAAATTTTGTATTTGTGGAGTTTAGAATTTTCAGCTTAGCTGAGTTTTTTTCGCAAATTTTTTCAGATTTTTGAACAAGTTTAACGGTTGTGGTTTGTGCGAGGCAAAATCAGAATTGTGATTTTTACTTTCTTTTCGAAGGCTCTCTATAATGTTGGTGACATTTTCATATCTTCCGTTTTTAATTTTTTTTTTGGATTTTAAGTTGTCAATTTCAATAATTACTGGGTCCAACTATGGTGTTAGTTTCCTCGTTTGATGAATTGGTTACTCTTCTGATTGTTACGATACTCTTTGTTCTCGAGATTTTGTTTTCCTTGTAATTTGTATATTGACATTTGTTTGATGGTTAGATGGTATGCTTTCATCATGGTATGTTAATTCTTTCTTGGTGCCAATTATATGGTATCAATAAGCTTAGTTTGTTGTTTCTCTGCCAATTATGCTATTTCTTTTGTTTTGAAGTGTTCTTCCTATCATTAGGATGGTTAGTTAGTGATGGTTGGTGGCGTTAGCGGGATGGTTAGTGGTGCCAGTTCTTACCAATTAGCTTGGTACCTTTTGTTCTAATTAGCTATATGGTATGTCTGTTGTATACCTTTGATGGTGCAACTCTGCAGATGGTGCAACTCTGCAGATTTTAATTATTGACATAAACGAAGTATTGACGTAGTTGAAATGTTTATTTCATCTACTAATGATCTTAGTAAGACCTGTCTTGTTTAATCACCATTGTGTTAGGTGAAGATGTTGATTGGTATGTTTTTGTTACTAATTGCGTCTGCATAGAGACTGTTTGTCTCTAACGTTCGTTGTTTAAGATATCTTTGTTCATAATTGATGGTGTCAATTTGGTATTTTCTTCCCTTTAATTGGTTTTAGTTTTAATTTGGGTTTCTAAAGATAACGTCCGTTTCTTTACTAATGATGTCTGTGACATTTTAGTTATTGGCGTTTGTTAGAATAATAATGTCCGTATTTTCACTAATGAGATATATAACGTCCGTTTTCTCACTAATGAGATATATAACGTCCGTTTTCTCACTAATGAGATGTACTAACGAGGTATATGACGTCCGTATTTTAAATGACGTGTTAGTTAATGACGTATGTGTGGAGTTTTTGCAAATTGGTTTGCAAAAAGGAATAAAACGTTCCTATTATCGAAGATATCTTAGCCGAAACGTTAAAATGTATTATGGATTGTTATGTGATTAATATATCTGGATGTGTTCGAATGTAATGAAATAGAAATGTGTATTTGTGTTTTAGATCAAGTCTCCGATGATTATGTAATGATGGAGATGACATGGCGGAGTGGTGGAGATTCTGTATTCCCGTTATTATTTCGTATGGAAGAAGTTATTCATTATAGCTGAAAGTTGTTATTTGCTGAAAGTTTGTTATTTGCTTATTCGGCTTTATTCGTTTATTCGTCTATCTGACACGTTGTTGAAGTTGTTCCGCATGTTTATTTTTGTTATGTTGTACTTATTATTTTGTAACTTCCGCTTTTTCGTTTATACCATGTTACGTTGTTAATCAATTGTTCATTATTTAATTAGTTCTGTTTCCTTATTTTCATCGGTTTCCTATGTGGTTAGTCATCTTTGTTGCCCTATTATTCCGTAAATGGATTATTCTGAATTGTTAACAGCTTCGAAATATCTATTCCATTTCAAGAGTGTTTACGTTATTATAACACTCTTGTTCTTTGATCTTTGGTTCTTTTGTTATTGTGTTGTGTTTCTTTGTTTACTGTAAATATCAACTATCTCATAATGTCTATTCCAGTTTTGTATATTTTTTGTTACTTGCTTTCTTGTTTACATGAGAATTTACCCTTGTTAATCTTCAGTTTGAGGTTTCGTGGGCTACTATCAATACCAATTTGTTTTTGTATATTCTTTATGGATATTTTCTTTTGTTGTTTGTTTATTTGTTTATTTGATTATTATTTATTGTTTCATCAATAGAGATCTTCGGTGGAGATGTGTGTTGGTGTACCCCATGGAGATGTGTGTTGTTGTCAGTTAATAAAGACTCTTCAGTTTTGAGTACAGATATTCAGATATTCAGTTGGTAAACGTTGACTGTTACATCTTTATTTGTGTATTTTCCCTGTTGTCTTTCATATATATATTTTATCCCTGTTACTAAAAGGTGTTAACGGTGTTAACGGTGATGATATAGCATTTGTTAAAATCATTTGTTAGAATTAGTATTTGTTCAAATCATATGGGTTTTACATCAGTTTAGATGATAAGGTTACAATTAGTTAGCTTGTATAATTTTCATGGGTTAGAGGTTAGGTGAATTTGAGCACCTTTTAGTATATTTTTGTATTATTATTATCTGTATTATTTATTCGATTTCAATTTATGTGTACATTTGTTATATCTGTTTTAATTGGGTTGGGGGGTTGGGATTCTTGACACACAGGGTCGGGTTAGGGGGAATTTGTGTGTCTTGTATAAATACTGAGCATGTTAAACGTAATATTTAGATGTTAGACACAAAGAGTAGGAATACTGAACACTTAATACTGAACACGCAAAGGAATATACGTGTGAAATGAATGAAACGAATAATTTATAGTTATTTCTGTCTGAGTAGTGTATGATTATTACGTTACGGGATAGTCATGACAGCTATTAGTAGTGCCCATTAGTTGCACTAGTTGGAAAGTATTAAGCTATTAAATAAGAAAGAACTTGCTAGTTGTTAAATTTTACACTGGTTTTCGAGTTTGAGATTTATTTGATAGTAAGGAATGGTGTTTTGCCTGTGTAGATATTACTTTTGAATAATATTATTATTATTATTATTATTATTATTATTATTATTATTTCTATTGACAAGATGAGGGAATTGTTATTTTCCTTTTTCGAAGATTATAACTATGAGATTGTGTTATTTCATCGGGCGGTGTATACCGTTTTGATGTTGTTTGGGTGTTGGGTTGTTTTAGCGTTGGGATTTCTTCCGTTAATAAGTAGTTTTGTAATTCTAATTTAATATGTTTTTCTTTCGGAAAGTATGGTACAATATGATTTCTATGTATTGTAATGTGTTTATTAGTATTGTCCTTCAGTATGTATGTTGTTTCTGTGGGTTTATCAACAATTAAATATGGTCCTGTTTTTAGAGGTAGTAGTTTCTTTGATACTCCGTCAATCTGTTGTTGATTTGTGATCAAGACGAATGTGTTTTTATCAAGTGGTTTCGCTGTTCTGAACCTTGAATTTAATTCATCAGTTAACCTTTTTCTGTTTCGTAATATTTTTGTTATGGTTTGATATGTGTCATTATAATGTTTTTCTTTGTCAAGAAACCATTTTGCGAACGTTCCGTTTTGTAGTTTTGCTATTTTTGGGTGACTGAATTGTTTATCTAAGTGAGTATGTGCGGGTTGTGTTTTGCATGCGCTTGTTCTTGTTGGGTTACAGTTTCCCATCTCGTCTGTAGTTGTTCCAAGTTTAATCTTTGTTGGTTTTCTTGGTTTTTGGTTGAAAACAACTTCATAAGGTGACATGCCTAATCTTGTCTGGTATTGCGTATTATATGCATACGGAAAGAATTTTGCTTTTCTAGACCAGTTTTGGTACTTTTCGTTGAGTAATGTTCTGATAAATTGTCCAATTATTCTATTAGTTCCTTCCACTAATCCGTTTGTCCAGGGTGCATATGTTGTGCTCGGTTTAAATTTGATTTCAAAGTAATTACAAAGGTGTGTTAATTCTGTATTTATATATTCCGATCCGTTATCGGAACGAATTTCTTCGGGTAGTCCGAATTTCATAAAGCAATGATCAAATAATGCTGTAACTGCATAGTGTGCATTGTTCTGTGACGCACACATTATTGTTACGTAATGTGAGAATGCGTCTACTATCACAAAGATAAAATTATTTCCTTCAGATGTAGGATGTATTGGACCTTTTGTGTCTATCATAATCATTTCATTAAAGTATGTTTTTGTAGGTGCTAATTGTTCTTGCTTACTTTTTGTTTTTGTGTTAGCGAAAACTTTGTTTGTTTGACATTGTATTCAGTCTGCGATCAGTATCTTGATCCAAGTTGTTAAGTTTGGGAAGTAATATTTTTCCATTATGTTTCTTTTTGTTTTTTCAAGTCCCGTGTGACCAACTGTATCTACGCAATGGTTTTCGTAAAAAACACATAATAGTAATGTTAGTGGTAAACAGATTCTTTGTATTGTTTGTTTTTTTATTCGAATAATCATTTTCATTATGTTAGTTTTTTCGTCAATTGTAATTGATTTAAACTTTCTGTAATACGCGAATAGTCCTTTATTTCCGCGTATGTCCATTGTTACTGAATGTGGTTTATTGTTATTTTTTTTCCACATTTTGACTTTATGAAGTACTGGATCTATTATTTGTGTTTCTTTAATCAACTCTTCTGTTACTTTTGTTTTTTCATCATAGAAAATATCTGTTATTTTTGCATGGTCGAAATTTTGTTCTTGTTTTACATTGTTGATTAATCTAAGATAGTCATCGTCATGATGAGTTATGTATGGTCCTTTTTGGTTTTTCTCTATGATTAAGTCATCTTTTTCAACAATTGGTGATTGCCAGTTTTTTGTTTTTGGTTTATATTTCGGTACTAAATTTGTTTTGGTTTCGGTATTATATTTTTCATATGATATCGGATGGTATTCGTTTTTATCAATGTTAATTTCAAAGTAGTTGTTGTGTATATTGGCTAGAACTGGATAATGTGTTGTGTCTTTGTTATCGTTGTTTGTATTGTTGCAAATGCTGTATTTGCATTCTAGGTTATTTGCAAATGGTGTTTTTGCAAAGAAGAATTTTATGTTTTCAGGTATTTCCACTGTAATATCACATGTTTTTGTAAAATGTTCTTCATCTATTGTTCTACTGAGTAGATCTGGTAAAGCTAGGTTTTTTCCTTCAGTCCATATAATATGTAAGTTAGGAAATTTCATTAGTATCAATTGAAATCTGTAAACTCTATGGTTTGGTTTATTCTTTTGTGTAAAAAGGTAAATGATTGGCTTATGATCTGTAAATAAAATAATTGGGTGATTTGAACCTGTTAATAAGAATTCGTATTCTGTGAGTGCGAAAATAATCGCTGAACATTCTCTAATTAGTGTAGATAGTCTCATTTCAATCGGTGTGAAAAGTCTAGAATTTGCTGATATTAATCGCATTTTCTTTTCAGTTGGATGTTGTTGCAGTAATGCTGCTCCAATGCCTGTGTTGGACGCATCTGTTATAATGTAAAATGGTTTTGTTGTATCTGGTATTGTTAATTCTAGGTTATGTGTTATTGTTTTTTTCATTTGTTCAAATATTTTTTGATGTTCTTTAGTCCATTTGAAATCATTTTCTTTGTGTAATAGATTGTATAATGGTTGTAATATTGGTTGCATTCCATAGACGTATTTGGCTAAGAAATTTATTGTTCCGAGGTATCGTTGTAAAGCTTTCATACTTGTTGGAGGTTCCAGTTTTTGGAATCCATCAATTCGTGATGTAAGTGGTTTTACTTTTTTGTCTTCGATAATGTGACCTAAGAATTTTACTTTCTTTAACATGAAGTATGTTTTATCGGGTGCTGCTTTGAGATTTTCTTTAAGCAGTACTTTATGATATTCGATTAGTGTTTCAAACATTTGGTCATAAGAATTTGTTTGTATAAAGACATCGTCTACGTAAGTGCTAACTGTTCCTTTTCTGATCAAAGTGTAAAGGAAATGTGTTAGTATTGATGCAAATGCTGCTGGTCCGATTGATATTCCGTAGAATAATCTTTTAAAACAATATTGTTCGTTTCCAATTGTGAAATGTGTATATCTCATCGATTCTTCGTCTAATGGTATTTGGTTATATGCACTATTAAGATCTGCTGTTGTGAATATTGTTCCGTTTATTCTTGTTAAAGCTACATCAACTGGTTCAATTGGCCAGTTGCACTTTGATTCATCTATCATGCTGTTCAAATATCTTGCGTCTAGTACAATCTTTAAAGATTCTCCTTTTCGTAGTATTATTACCGGGTTTGTGAATGTATTTCCTGTTGATAGTTGTTCTTTATTTACAGGTGCAATTATGTCATATTTTTTGAGAACATCTAATAGTTTTTGTATTCGTTCTCGAAGATGTATAGGTACTTTACTTATTCTTTGTTTTTTGAATATTGCATCTTTTTTTATTGGTAAGTTCAATTTTACTTTTGTTTTTCCTACGTCAAATTTTGTTGTTGCGTAGACTTGTCTATAGTCTAATATGATTTTTACTACTTTTTCAAATTCTTCTTGTGTTAAGTGTGAATGTTGAAAATCAAACATTTTTATGAATTCTTTTTCTTGTTCTGAATATTTGTTAATGTTAAATTTGCATTTGAAGTTTGGTTTTCTTTCAAATGTTGCGACTTGTTCAATAGTTTCGTTTTCTTGTATGTTTAATATTTCATCGATATCGTTTTCATTTTCGTATGTCAGATGGTATAGTGCTTGGAATAAGTCGATAGAGTTTGTTTGGTATAGTTCGTTATCTTGTTTTTTGAAGCTAATATTTCTGTTCATGAAACCAATGAGTCCTGTATTTATTGTTATTCGGTGTCTATTTTTGTTGATCAATAGTATGTCCATAAAGTATTCTTCGTCTGAGGAAAAATCCTTTATGTCTGTAAATGATACGTTATGATATTTGTTTGTTGGTTCGAAATAGAATTTCGATTTCTGTATTGTTTTATCATTTGAGTGTTTCATTTGTTTAAATATTGGTATTGGAAATGTTATGCTTTTCTGTTGATTTGGTTCTATATAGATTGTTTCTCTATTAATGATTGTGTATAATCGAGAGTAGTAAGGATAACCTTTAGTACTATTCATGTAGAATATAATATCGTTGTCTAAATTTGTATTTGTATTTAATGTTAGTTTGTTGGTATTAACATTTATCGTCTCGATATATTCTTTGAAGAATGGTGTACCCAGTATATTATGATTGCATTGTGTTACATAGAAGTGAATGCAAAAATTGTTTTGTGGTTTGTTTCTATTGTTAGAAATTCTGTCTGGTGTTAAATTCAGTGTTACTGTTCCGAATGTGTCTATTTTTGTATTATTTGCAGCTGTTAGTGTTTTGCTTGCTTTGTCCAAGATCATTTCTGGGTTATTGTATTTGATTTCATTCCATGTATCTTCATTTAGTAGGTTTAATGTTGCTCCTGAATCTAATAGAAAATCTATTTCTAATATAGGTTTTTGTTTTGTAAAGTCCTGTCCAAATTTCTGATATTGATACATTGGTAATATCCATGTTGGGTTGCTTTCTAATGTATTTATTACAGTATTGCATATATCTTCATTGGCATTGTAAAATTTATCTAGTATTTCTTGATCTTCGTCTGAGGACTCTGATGTGTATTCATATTCGTCGATTCCTGGTGGATCGTTATTTGATTTTTCTTGTCCTACGCTATTTTTTCTGTTTTTGCTATTGTTGTTTCCATCATTTCTCCGTTCTTTTGAATAATGTCTGTTATTTTGTTCTCGTTGGGATGAGTATCCTCTATTATCTCTGCTATTGTTATTTGAATGATTTCTATTGTTACTATTAGAACGTTGTCTATAGTTATCGTTTCTATTTGAATCTCTACTGTTGTATCTTTGTCGATTATTATTATTATTATTGTTTTTGTTACTATTACAAGGTGATTGTTGTCTTGAATTATTTCTGTCAGTGTATCTTGAATTTGATCTGTTATTATTATTAATATTATTGCATTTGTTATAGCTGTTGCTTCTATGATAACTGTTGCTTCTGTTTCTATTGTAGTTATTCCTGTTATAACTAGTACTTCTGTTATTATAATTATTTGATCTTTGATATCCTTGATTGTTTCTACTATCTCTGGAATTTCTATTATGGTAGTTATTTCCTGAATGTGATCTGTATGGTGTCCGACTTCTGGAGTTGTTATATATTGGTGATGTCGGTGGTAGTTGTCTGCCATTGACATTATTTGAGTCAATTCTTCTATTTGGTAAGTTTTGATTGTTTCTCATGTGACTGTAAAATGATCTTTCTTTCGGTCTTGTAACACTACCTCGACGTGGTCTCTTGAAACATCTTCCCTTTGTGTGTCCATGTGAGCTACAATAGCTACAAAACAGTGCAAACTTTGGTCTTCTTTTAAAATTCTTTTTGTCATATGTATTGTTAATTCCGTTTAGAACATTGCATATTGTTCCTTCGAATTGTTCTAAGTCGTTTTGATTAAGTTCATTTATATTATTACAGGCTATATTCATTTGTTTTAGATCTTCATTAAAATTTGTTGTACTCTGGTTTACTTCATATAATCTTTTGTGATTATTAGTTATTGTTCTTGTTAGATCCATTTGGTCTATTTTCTCTACTAATGTTTTGAATGGCATTTCTGGTTCTCGTGGAGTTTGTTTGTGGTTTGCATGTTTCTTTAATGCTGCGTTTTTTAATTCGTTGTCTAAACATCTTATGAACGTTTGGTTCATAACACTATTTCTGTAATCTTCTGTGTATAGAGAATAAGCAGTTTTGACAAGAGTTTCTATTCTTAATGCTAATGATCTTAGTGATTCGTTTGTATGTTTTTGTAATTGTTGTAATATGATTTTTGCTTGTTGTTTTGATTTTTCCGAATCAAACATATCTGAAAATTCTTTGCAAAATGTTTCCCAATCTAATTTTGTTTCACTTGGAAGTGTCGAATACCATTTTTGTGCAGGTCCCTGTAAAGTATGTAGTATTAACGCTGCTCTTTTTACTTTCCATTGGTGATGTCCTGGTTTATTTACCGGTTCAATGCCACTGCTGAATATCATAGCAGCGACAATGCTATTTAAATATTCTTCAACAGTATATGCTGGGTCTGTTCCATCGAATGGTCTTATTGTTGTTGGTACTGAACCACTGCTAATGTTTTGTTCAATTCGAGGGTCTTCGTTTATGCTCATTGATGTTAATTGTTTATAAAATGGTAAAGGTGGTTCTACTACTGTTGTTTCCCTTTCTTCTGTTGTGATTGAGTTTGTTCTTCTATTTTGATTTCCTTGTTGTTGATTACTATGTCTATCAGTATTTTGTATGTTTTCATTTGTTATATGTTCATGGTTTCTGTTATGAAAAGGATTTTCTTGATTTCTGTTATGTAATGGATGTTCGTATTCCTTTCTATAGTTATTTTGTCCTTGTAGATTGTCAAGAGTTCTATCCAATTTATTGATTACCATTTCTAGTGCTTCTTCTTGTCTTTTTTCCATATTTCGGCTCATTCGATGATATTTTTCTTCTAGGTTATTTATTAATTTATTAGTATGTTTTGTTACTGTTTGTGTAATTTCGTTTTTTAAGTCTTCATAATTATATTGTTGTTGTTCCCAATTTTGTTCTTGGTTTCTATATTTGTTATCTACCGAGTTGATGTACATTCTGTTGCTGTTAATTTCGTCCTTGTTTTGGTATTTTCGTCTGTTTTGGTTTACCGATGGTGGAAATTGATTGTCAGATCTAATTTCTCTTTCATCTGAATCAGAATTGTCTACATCTTCTATTGTATTATTGTTGTTTCCGAATAAATTTGATGTTAATAGTTTATCTGGTTTTATTGTTGATTTTTGTTTTACTTGTGAATTGTTGTTCAGTTGTGTATCTTTTGGTGTTGACGTTGATGTTGAACTTTTCGTTATATTAAGTGATGATGATCCTGATTGTCCTTGATCCAGTATTTTCACGTAATTTTCTATTCCTTCAATGAAATTAATACTGTCTGAACTGATCTGTAAAGTACTTTCAAAATTTTCTGAATTATATTCTTTATCCCAAATATTTTTGAGTTCATCACAGAGATATCCTATTTCGTCAGGATATGTCTCTCCGAACTGTATTCGTTTTTCGTTTATATGTTCAAAATTGTCTAACCAAAAGAGGAAAGTAAATTCAGATACTATTTTTATGATATCCTTTGATGCTGTTTTTATTTCTGGTTTTAGTTCTATTATTTTTGTCAGCCAATTATTATAGTTTTTGATGTCAAATCTTAATTTGTCATTCACAGACTGTACCTGTTGACGACTTTCATTGAGATATCCACTTGTGTTTCTTATTATGTTGTATGTTGTGGATGTTATTGCTGTTAGTTTTGTTCTATCCTGTGATTCTTCATGTCTTTTTAAAAATATTTTTAGCATTTCCGATAATGTTGTTTCATTTTGGAAATTAAAATATGTTCTTCTGTTGTTATTTTCATTTGTTAATACAAATGTATAGTTTCTGTTGTATCTATCACTATTCAGTAGTATTACTGGTAGATAGTGTGTCAAATGGTTGCGATTGATTTTTATTTGTTGTATATGATCTGTCTCTTTGAAGAGGTTTCTCTTCAAATTTAGGATTATTCTGTAAATTAATTCTGTATTTTCTTGTGGACAATCATTTGCGATAACAAAAGGTGTTAATTCGTTATTATGGTTTGATTGTGTATCAAATTTGGAAGCCATTTGTTATTCTTTGAATTTTAATCCGTTCTGTTTTTCTAACAATAGTTTTTGTTATATCCCTCAGAAATTATAATTGTTTACCCAATTTAGTTCAGTACTGGTCGCACCAGATAAGACGTGTTCTAGAGCTTACCTTTGTTAGGGTACTTCCTGAACTGTCTTATGGTTGTCTCAAGAATACTAGTTAATCTTAAGGCTTACCTGACTAACTAAAGTTCTATTCCTCTAGTCTGTTACTCTTCTATCTGAGCTTCAGTAGACGGTGCACGGGCCCCAATGCTACGGTCTAACGTTTATCTCAATACAAAACAAGAGCGGAGTAGAGAGAGAGAAATATACTCTATTATTAAATCAGGATGGTGACTGGTACTGACTAAATTAATTTCTCTTCTGCTGAGAGAGGGTAGATGGGTAAACACATAAAGGGAAAGGAGGATAAAATAATATATCATTTTTATCCAATCAGGAAAGAGTATTTCAGTGTTTTTCTGAATAAAGTCTTTCAAATATTAAATATTCCTTTTTGGAAGTCATGCCTGACTCCATATATAATATAATAGCAACTTCAATTAACTTTCTATCATCATTAATGGTTAGTTCTAGAATATTATTAAACAGTAGGTCTTTGTCTCCATCTAATGATGCTTGGCGGATCATTTTTATTAAATCTCTTTTAAATAGATATAGATTCTCATCATGAGGATAGCTTTTAGTATTATTTACATAAAATCTTTTATCATCAAATGTGTTTAGACTTATCTTACTTGTTTTTGTTGTTGTCATGTTATCACCAACTCTTTGTATTCTACATTCATCTACTGTTCTCTGTGTATTATTCATTAATGCATCATAATAATCTATGTGCCTAGCATTATTATGCTTCTTTATTCCTTTTTCTTATGTGTTTTTAGGATAATTTTTGAAGCTACATGTTTTGGGGGACAATGCTATAAATTTCTCAATAATCCTACTTCCCAGCTCGTGCTTAAACTTGCCGGGGACTTTTTTATTAGTTTTGATAGGTATGTCTAGATTACTTAAGTTCATATGCTCATCACTAACTTTACCTTCACTATAACTTAATACGAAACTGTCCGTATCCATATAGTGAAGTGTTAGATCTTTGAGGGATGGTTGTAGAATATTATAGAATACATCATACATGTGTAATTTACTTAATTCTAAGATAGTAACACCTACATATACTGGAGAATCATATTCTATTTTTTTCTTCCTATGTTCTATTTGGCTATAATCTCTATATCTAGTTATATTCTTAAATGTTGGTTTACTTACACTTTTCATTATCTTTTCTTCATCATGCAAGAACTTGCTTCGAAAGAAGTGTAGAGGATTCATGCACATTCTTCCATATAATGAGTTATTCATTAATTTCCTTACATCCTTTTCTGCTTCAGTTTTAGCTGTTGCTCTTTTTTTGTATTGTTTTGTATATAATCGCTACATATATAATCTTGTTTAAATTTAATTACTCTATGTATTTTTGTTACTTTTACTCCCATCTTAACATAGAACTTTAACATACTATAATGAACCATATATTCTGTTTTGTTGTTTTGGTCTAAGATTAATTCCTCTGTTCTTGCTTTACCTTTCTCTCTTTCTCTGCATCCCAATTCATTATCATTTATCTTTCTTTTATTAGGCATTAGTGCTAACTGTTCTGTTCTCTCTTTACATTCGTTAGTATAATCAATATCACAAACTATATAGTAACCATGATCACTATCATCTGGAGTATTCAATATTACATCTAGAGTAGTAGTAGTAATAAACTCAAAATCCTTATAAGGTAACTTTTGCATCACTGCATAACCATATAGGTTGTTTGCGTCTATGTACCATATATATTTCTATTAATAACTTTATCGTTTGTATCTGCGAAGCAGGTTCCCTGATTAGTATTAGTATTAGTATTAGTACTAGTACTAGTATTAGTATTAGTATTAGTATTAGTATTAGTATTAGTATTAGTATTAGTATTAGTATTATTATTAGTATTAGTATTAGTATTAGTATTATCCTTATTATAAGCATTAGTATTAGTATTACTTATATTTATATAACTATCACCCATTATTCCGCATATATCACCACGCTTTGCTCCAACAAAATCATCTAGCATTTGTTTATCTTGTAATGTATGTAATGTTACACCGCTTGACATTAACCAACAATCAAAACTATAACCCGGGAGACTAACGTAAAGTAGTGGATTGAACTTGAATTCTTTCATACTTAGTTTAACATATTCATTCATGCAATAGTCTCTTATTGCCACATCATTTTGTAAATACTCTATAGTTAGATCTTTACCAGTTTTATTGCTGTTTTCATTATTAAAAATATCTACTTCTTCTTGTGTTGGTAATTTATTATGTAGAGAGGATTTAAAGTCTTCTATTTTTAGATTACCTATATATTCCTGGTAATCATCCAAACCATAGTATTCATATGGATATAATGTTTTAGTTTTACATCCGTATATCTTTGCCATTTGATCTAGAGGCATAGCTAAGAAGTTATAACTGTCTAAGAGTTTGAGACAACCAATGCTAAACAACTTAGATTTACCAGCAGCTAGTGGTATGTTATCTATTTTTCTTTTATCATTATTCTGTTTAAAGAGTTCACTGTATAGTAGGTTGAAGTCATAGCCAGAGCCATTAGGGAATACTACTGGAATTAAGTTTTGTTGTTTGTATCTTAGATTACATATTTTACATGCTGGTTCTCTATATTTTCCAGTTTCAAGACAATGATCTCTTACTTTATTAATACGTGTTTTACTGCAGAGATGACAAGTGTCATTAGTTTCATGATATAATCTATCTTCTTCTGTGAATATCATCTTTTCATTATGTTTGAAATTATTCTCAGTTTCTAATTCTAACAGATCTCTAGCAAATCTTTTGATGCAGCCTAGACCGAAGTAGTGCTTGAAATTACCTTGCCAGGTGTAACCCACAGCTATTGGAATATGTTCAGCTATTACATATTTTAAATCATTAGTTGAGACTTCAACAATGCAACATTCTATATCGGCAGTTATAATATTTTTTATATTCTGACGTTTGTGTTCATTTACAAAAGTAATATGTTTTTTCTTAGGACAAACAACCTCTGGTTTGAATGAGGTGCTGCATTCGTGTTTATCATATATAATTTGTGAGTTAAACCAATAGGTACACCTGTCACAATAATAATATTTGATGTTGTTTTTATTTGGTCGTTCTAACAAGGTTTCTATATTTTTTATTAGGGCACAATGTTCTTTTTGATCATTACTCCAAACTAGTATTCTTACATCTTTTCTATCTTTATTAAAATCATCCACTTGTTTAAACAATTCTATTTTACCATTACCACAAGGTGTGTATACCCAAATATTAATATTATACAATTTCTGTATTCTTATTATATAAGCAAAATCATCTTCATGTTGTTGTCTTGGTTCAATAAGTTTATCTACATATTTACTTTCTCGAGTTGCATGGTGTGGGGCGGGATGTAGCCAAGCAGTTATAGTTAGTTGTAAGCAATTGTATTTATAACTACGTATATTTAATATCGATTTAGAGTTTTTGAGATCTGGAGGTAAATCTATATAACTACCAATGGTTTTTTTAGTTGGTTCAATGTTTAACTGAATACTTCTTATTCCAAGAAACTCAAAATCATAACCATAACCTTCATATATTTCTTTTTCGAAATCTAGCCACCGATTGAAGTCACCATATTCATATATTGCATTATTATTAATATAATCAGTATTGAAAAATATTTTAGTAGTTTTAACTTCTTCTTTGGTTCTCTTCTTATAATCACATTCAGCCGTGATCTTATATTTAAAACTCTTAACTTAACAAAACTGGTAACAGTTTTTAATTTCATCTAAAGAGTAATTAGTTGCTTCATCTATATCTTCAATGTAATTCTCACCTTTATCAGTAATATAAAATTCTCTCATGTTCTGACTTGAGTTTATATCAAAGTCTTCTGTGTTTTCTAGATACATGCAATTGTGACTATATGAATGAGTAGTTAGAGCTACTTTACATCTAAATTCTTCATGACATTCTTTACATTCATACTTTTTTCTGGTGTAGATATCCTCTTCAGTTATTTTTAGGTTTGGTGGCTGGTTTAGTTTTGATAATATAATCATCTTCATCCAAATTATACACCCTCTCCGAGATTTCCTCTTCGTCAGACTCAAACATTTTCTCCAATAGTTCCTTGTGTTTGAGATCGTATGATTGATGCCTGTATAAAGCCTTCTTTGATTCAATGGATAGATTACAGACATCGCAGAAGTTTTTGACACTAGAATTAGTTGATTGAGACATGATGTATTTTTTCAGGGAAATAATCAAAAAATAATTTTTCGAAAAATGAAAATGAAATGCGATAAGTGTATAAATAAACCTTGGAAAGAATGTTGTAATTATTGTAAAGAATTAGAATATTCTTGTTATGTATGTAAAAATATGGTTAAAGTGAAATATTACATAGAACATTTGGGATATCATTATTCTGATCCTGATCAATATCTAACGTGTAGTATGTGTAATCTTTATAAACATATATCATTATATAGATTTAGAAATAGGAAATGTAGACTATGTATTTATCTACATAGATATAGATATGGTCACACTAGAAATCAATTCAGAGAGCATGTTTATAAGTATAATATTCAAGAAGACATAGAAAAACACTAATCACTGTGTTTCCACCGATCTCAGTGTTTTTGACTGTATACCCATCACAGTGTGTCCCATATACAGTCTCACAGCAGGGATTATCCTTTTTAAGAACTGTGAATTTGGTTTTTTTTATCTCACTTAGTTTTTTAGTATTTCATCAGAGTCGGGGGACGTTCACTGGAGTCAGTGAGGAAGGAACCCCAAACCTTCCGTTTGCTAAAGCAACTTAACTAGACTCGATGATTTAACCACTACACCAAGTGAGACAGAAGTTTTATTTTTAAATTGATTAAATATTGATTAGGGGATATATGAAAATTTTTATTATTTTAATATTTCTTTCAATTTTTGTTCAAGTTTTTTCGCAAGTTGGTTTTACGTGCTTTTTACACGGTCTCATCTGCGAAGCAGTTTCACTGATTAGTTTTATACTAGTATCTGGGGACGTCCAAAGGAGTCGGTGGGGATAGAACCCAAACTATCCGTCTGATAACAGTTAATTACCAGCTTAACTCTGTACTAGTGTTTTGCACTAAGTGAGACAAGAAATGATAGATTTAAAATATAAAAGAAGTGAATATAGAGCTAATATATAGTAGTGGATAAAACAAGGGATTCAACAAACAGTAAAATTTGGCCCGATTCGACATGCGCGATTAGCGTTAGGAGAAAGGGACAAATTTTGCTGGTGGTTGAATCCCTTGTTTTATCCACTACTATGCAGGATTAGTTAAGGAACTGATATCATTCCTCACACCTCCATTCTTTTTACACATTTTAATCCCGGGGATACTTATGCAAGTCGATTTCAGTTCTTAAACAAGGCAATTGTGAATTGTGTACACATTTTGATCATTCTTTGATCATATCGAAATGTTACTTGTTCAGTTAACGTTTATGCTATTGTTTTGCTCTAATTTCATTCTGATATCGCTCTGATGATAAAATAGAACTTTACAGCTATTTGTCCCAGTTTCTTCTCTTTTTGTCATGTCTATCATGCCAAGCCCTTGTCCCTACAAACGGTAAAGAGGCAATTTGGGGCTTTTTTTGCTTGAAACATAATTTATGAATTCTAATTCCACTCATTGTTCGCGATTCGACAAAATGGCTTTTTGACTATTTGAAGAATTGGATCGAGAACTACCCGGGTCGAGAAAAAATCGGAAAAATATGTAAGATAAGCGGTGAAAAGTTAGTTTTTTCACCGCTTATCTTACATATTTTTCCAATTTTTGCGGTGAATTTTTATATGATCACAGCTTACTCAAGCGGTGAACTTACATAAATTCACCGCTTATCTTACATATTTTTCCGATTTTTTGCGTTCAGGTTTTTGCTGCAGTAAATTTGTCTTAGCTTTTGCATGGGCCTTTTTAGCTTTTTTGAGACTAGAGCCGGCGCATTACTGTGCTCCTTAAGGAGCGCACCTGACCTAGCCGCCAAAGAAAAAAAACAAAGACCCTAAATAGCTAAGACTAATGCGCGAAGGGGTCACAAACAAGGGCGGGGGGTTATCGCGCCGCGCGAAGGGGTCACAAACAAGGGCGGGGGGTTATCGCGCTAAAGAAAGAAAGAGACAAACATATAAATGAACATCTAAATGCACAAGAACGGGGGCAGAGAGAGGGCGGGGGGTATTGTGCTGCGCGAAGGGGTCACAAACAAGGGCGGGGAGTTATCGCGCTGAAGAAACAAACAAACAAACACATAAATGAACATCTAAAAGCACAAGAAAGGGGACTCAGAAAAGGGGTGGGGTTCAAGCGGAAAGCGAGAGCAGCGACGAAAAACGAACAAGCACGCGAACAGCGAGCGAGCGCAAAACGAGCGAAACGAAAACGAACGAGCGTGAAAACGAACGAGTGAAAAGCGAGCGACCGCAAAATGAGCGTGACAAAAACGAACGAGCGTGCAAGCGAACACACGAAAAGCGAGCGAGAGCAAAACGAAAACAACGAGCGTGAAAGCGAACGAGCGAAAAGCGAGCGAGCGGGAAACGAAGAGCCTGAAAGCGAACAAACGGAAAACGAGCGAGCGCAAAACGAGCAAAACGAAACCGGACGACCGTGACATCGAGCGAACGACCGAATTTGCCCAGAAGGCAATCCTAAAAAGCAGAAAAGGACTTTGCCATAAGCAAAGAAAACTGGAGAGAGAGAAAGAGAGAGAGAGAGAGAGAGAGAGAGAGAGAGAGAGAAGCGAGCAGATGCCCAGAAAGCAACAAAAAGAGGCGAGGAGCGCGCGAGAGAGAGGAAGAAAGAAAGAGTGAGAGAAAAAAGAGAGTCTGAAGAGAGAGAGAGAGAGAGAGAGAGAGAGAGAGAGGGAGAGAGAGAGAGAGCAGACAGAGAGACAGACTGAGAGAGAGAGAGAGAAAGATAGAAAAAGAGGAAAAGAAAGAGAGAAGAAACAATTTTTGTTGAAACGCTATAGTTTTTGAGCTCAAAATTTGACGACAAATCCACTTCTGTTTTCGAAGACCAGTTAGGTCAAAAATTCATTCGTTTTCAGACTCTTTTCTAATGTTGACACTCCTCCATAGACCCTCAAATTATTTGAATAAGTCCTTGACTAGACTGAAAAACGATTTATGTTGAAACACTAAATAGGTGTTTTCAGAGCTCGAAATTTAACAACGTATCGACAACTTTTTTTGCAGACAAGCTAAGTCAAAAATTCATTCGCTATCATACTCTATTCCAATGTTGACACTCCTCCTTAGACCCTCAAATTAATTGAATAAGTCCTTGACGAGACTGAAAAACGATTTATGTTGAAACACTAAATAGGTGTTTTCAGAGCTCGAAATTTAACACCGTATCGACAACTTTTTTTGGTAGAACAGCTAGGTCAAAAATTCATTCGCTTTCATACTCTTTTGCAATGTTGACACTCCTCCTTAGACCCTCAAATAAATTGAATAAGTCCTTGACTAGACTGAAAAACGATTTCTGTTGAAACACTAAATAGGTGTTTTCAGAGCTCAAAATTTAACAACGTATCGACAACTTTTTTGTAGAACAGCTAGGCCAAAAAATCATTCGGTATCATACTCTATTCCAATGTTGACACTCCTCCTTAGACCCTCAAACTAATTGAATAAGTCCTTGACTAGACTGAAAAACGATTTATGTTGAAACACTAAATAGGTGTTTTCAGAGCTCGAAATTTAACAACGTATCGACAACTTTTTTTGTAGACCAGCTAGGTCAAAATTCATTCGCTTTCAGACTCTATTCTAATGTTGACACTCCTCCTTAGACCCTCAAATTAATTGAATAAGTCCTTGACTAGACTGAAAAACGATTTAAATTGAAACACTTAATAGGTGTTTTCAGAGCTCGAAATTTAACAACGGATCGACAACATTTTTTGTAGAACAGCTAGGCCAAAAAATCATTCGCTATCATACTCTATTCCAATGTTGACACTCCTCCTTAGACCCTCAAATTAATTGAATAAGTCCTTGACTAGACTGAAAAACGATTTATGTTGAAACACTAAATAGGTGTTTTCAGAGCTCGAAATTTAACAACGTATCGACAACTTTTTTTGGTAGAACAGATAGGTCAAAAATTCATTCGCTTTCATACTCTATTGCAATGTTGACACTCCTCCTTAGACACTCAAATTAATTGAATAAGTCCTTGACTAGACTGAAAAACGATTTATGTTGAAACAATTAATAGGTGTTTTCAGAGCTCGAAATTTAACAACGTATCGACAACTTTTTTGTTGACCAGCTAGGTCAAAAATTCATTCGCTTTCAGACTCTACTCTAATGTTGACACTCCTCCTTAGACCCTCAAATTAATTGAATAAGTCCTTGACTAGACTGAAAAACGATTTATGTTGAAACACTTAATAGGTGTTTTCAGAGCTCGAAATTTAACAACGTATCGACAACTTTTTTTGTAGACCAGCTAGGTCAAAAATTCATTCGCATTCAGACTCTATTCCAATGTTGACACTCCTCCTTAGACCCTCAAATAAATTGAATAAGTCCTTGACTAGACTGAAAAACGATTTCTGTTGAAACACTAAATAGGTGTTTTCAGAGCTCGAAATTTAACAACGTATCGACAACTTTTTGCAGACGAGCTAGGTCAAAAATTCATTCGCTTTCAGACTCTTTTCCAATGCTGACACTCCTTCTTAGACCCTCAAATTAATTGAATAAGTCTTTGACTAGACTGAAAAACGATTTATGTTGAAACACTAAATAGGTGTTTTCAGAGCTCGAAATTTAACAACGTATCGACAACTTTTTTTGCAGACAAGCTAGGTCAAAAATTCATTCGCTATCATACTCTATTCTAATGTTGGCACTCCTCCTTAGACCCTCAAATTAATTGAATAAGTCTTTGACGAGACTGAAAAACGATTTATGTTGAAACACTAGATAGGTGTTTTCAGAGCTCGAAATTTAACAACGTATCGACAATTTTTTTTGTAGACCAGCTAGGTCAAAAATTCATTCACTTTCAGACTCTAATCCAATGTTGACACTCCTCCTTAGACCCTCAAACAAATTGAATAGGTCCTTGACTAGACTGAAAAACGATTTATGTTGAAACACTAAATAGGTGTTTTCAGAGCTCGAAAATTAACAATGTATCGACAACTTTTTTTGGTAGAACAGATAAGTCAAAGATTCATTCGCTTTCATACTCTATTGCAATGTTGACACTCCTCCCTAGACACTCAAATTAATTGAATAAGTCCTTGACTAGACTGAAAAACGATTTATGTTGAAACACTAAATAGGTGTTTTCAGAGCTCGAAATTTAACAACGTATCGACAACTTTTTTTGTAGACCAGCTAGGTCAAAAATTCATTCACTTTCAGACTCTATTCCAATAATGACACTCCTCCTTAGACCCTCAAATAAATTCAATAAGTCCTTGACTAGACTGAAAAACGATTTCTGTTGAAACAGTAAATAGGTAATTTCAGAGCTCGAAATTTAACAACGTATCGACGACTATTTTTGTAGAACAGCTAGGCCAAAAAATCATTCGCTATCATACTCTATTCCAATGTTGACACTCCTCCTTAAACCCTCAAATTAATTGAATAAGTCCTTGACTAGACTGAAAAACGATTTATGTTGAAACACTAAATAGGTGTTTTCAGAGCTCGAAATTTAACAACGTATCGACAACTTTTTTTGTAGACCAGCTAGGTCAAAAATTCATTCGCTTTCAGACTCTATTCCAATGTTGACACTCCTCCTTAGACCCTCAAAAAAATTGAATAAGTCCTTGACTAGACTGAAAAACGATTTCTGTTGAAACACTAAATAGGTGTTTTCAGAGCTCGAAATTTAACAACGTATCGACAACTATTTTTGTAGAACAGCTAGGTCAAAAATTCATTCGCTTTCATACTCTATTGCAATGTTGACACTCCTCCTTAGACCCTCAAATTAATTGAATAAGTCCTTGACTAGACTGAAAAACGATTTATGTTGAAACACTAAATAGGTGTTTTCAGAGCTCGAAATTTAACAACGTATCGACAACTTTTTTGTAGACCAGCAAGGTCAAAAATTCATTCGCTTTCAGACTCTACTCCAATGTTGACACTCCTCCTTAGACCCTCAAATAAATTGAATAAGTCCTTGACTAGACTGAAAAACGATTTATGTTGAAACACTTAATAGGTGTTTTCAGAGCTCGAAATTTAACAACGTATCGGCAACATTTTTTGTAGAACAGCTAGGCCAAAAAATCATTCGCTTTCATACTCTAATCCAATGTTGACACTCCTCTTCAGACCCTCAAATTAATTGAATAAGTCCTTGACTAGACTGAAAAACGACTTATGTTGAAACACTAAATAGGTGTTTTCAGAGCTCGAAATTTAACAACGTATCGACAACTTTTTTTGCAGACCAGCTAGGTCAAAAATTCATTCGCTTTCAGACTGTTTTCCAATGCTGACACTCCTTCTTAGACCCTCAAATTAATTGAATAAGTCCTTGACTAGACTGAAAAACGGTTTATGTTGAAACACTAAATAGGTGTTTTCAGAGCTCGAAATTTAACAACGTATCGACAACTTTTTTTGTAGAACAGCTAGGCCAGAAAATCATTCGCTATCATACTCTATTCCAATGTTGACACTCCTCCTTAGACCCTCAAATTAATTGAATAAGTCCTTGACTAGACTGAAAAACGATTTATGTTGAAACACTAAATAGGTGTTTTCAGAGCTCGAAATTTAACAACGTATCGACAACTTTTTTTGTAGACCAGCTAGGTCAAAAATTCATTCGCTTTCAGACTCTATTCCAATGTTGACACTCCTCCTTAGACCCTCAAATAAATTGAATAAGTCCTTGACTAGACTGAAAAACGATTTCTGTTGAAACACTAAATAGGTGTTTTCAGAGCTCGAAATTTAAAAACGTATCGACAACTTTTTTTGCAGACCAGCTAGGTCAAAAATTCATTCGCTTTCAGACTCTTTTCCAATGTTGACACTCCTCCTTAGACCCTCAAATAAATTGAATAAGTCCTTGACTAGACTGAAAAACGATTTCTGTTGAAACACTAAATAGGTGTTTTCAGAGCTCGAAATTTAACACCGTATCGACAACTATTTTTGTAGAACAGCTAGGTCAAAAATTCACTCGCTTTCATACTCTATTGCAATGTTGAGACTCCTCCTTAGACCCTCAAATTAATTGAATAAGTCCTTGACTAGACTGAAAAACGATTTATGTTGAAACACTTAATAGGTGTTTTCAGAGCTCGAAATTTAACAACGTATCGACAACTTTTTTTGTAGACCAGCTAGGTCAAAAATTCATTCGCTTTCAGACTCTATTCTAATGTTGACACTCCTCCTTAGACCCTCAAATTAATTGAAAAAGTCCTCGACTAGACTGAAAAACGATTTATGTTGAAACACTTAATAGGTGTTTTCAGAGCTCAAAATTTAACAACGTATCGACAACTTTTTTTGTAGAACATCTACGCCAAAAAATCATTCGCTATCATACTCTATTCCAATGTTGACACTCCTCCTTAGACCCTCAAATTAATTGAATAAGTCCTTGACGAGACTGAAAAACGATTTATGTTGAATCACTAAATAGGTGTTTTCAGAGCTCGAAATTTAACAACGAATCGACAATTTTTTTTGTAGACCAGCTAAGTCAAAAATTAATTCGCTTTCAGACTCTAATCCAATGTTGACACTCCTCCTTAGACCCTCAAATAAATTGAATAAGTCCTTGACTAGACTGAAAAACGATTTCTGATGAAACACTTAATAGGTGTTTTCAGAACTCGAAATTTAACAACGTATCGACAACTTTTTTTGTAGAACAGCTCGGCCAAAAAATCATTCGCTATCATACTCTATTCCAATGTTGACACTCCTCCTTAGACCCTCAAATAAATTGAATAAGTCCTTGACTAGACTGAAAAACGATTTATGTTGAAACACTAAATAGGTGTTTTCAGAGCTCGAAATTTAACAACGTATCGACAACTTTTTTTGTAGACCAGCTAGGTCAAAAATTCATTCGCTTTCAGACTCTATTCCAATGATGACACTCCTCCTTAGACCCTCAAATTAATTGAATAAGTCCTTGACTAGACTGAAAAACGATTTATGTTGAAACACTAAATAGGTGTTTTCAGAGCTCGAAATTTAACAACGTATCGACAACTTCTTTTGTAGACCAGCTAGGTCAAAAATTCATTCGCTTTCAGACTCTATTCTAATGTTGACACTCCTCCTTAGACCCTCAAATAAATTGAATAAGTCCTTGACTAGACTGAAAAACGATTTCTGTTGAAACACTAAATAGGTGTTTTCAGAGCTCGAAATTTAACAACGTATCGACAACTTTTTTGCAGACCAGCTAGGTCAAAAATTCATTCGCTTTCAGACTCTTTTCCAATGCTGACACTCCTTCTTAGACCCTCAAATAAATTGAATAAGTCCTTGACTAGACTGAAAAACGATTTCTGTTGAAACACTAAATACGTGTTTTCAGAGCTCGAAATTTAACACCGTATCGACAACTATTTTTGTAGAACAGCTAGGTCAAAAATTCAGTCGCTTTCATACTCTATTGCAATGTTGACACTCCTCCTTAGACCCTCAAATTAATTGAATAAGTCCTTGACTAGACTGAAAAACGATTTATGTTGAAACACTTAATAGGTGTTTTCAGAGCTCGAAATTTAACAACGTATCGACAACTTTTTTTGTAGACCAGCTAGGTCAAAAATTCAGTCGCTTTCATACTCTATTGCAATGTTGACACTCCTCCTTAGACCCTCAAATTAATTGAATAAGTCCTTGACTAGACTGAAAAACGATTTATGTTGAAACACTTAATAGGTGTTTTCAGAGCTCGAAATTTAACAACGTATCGACAACTTTTTTTGTAGACCAGCTAGGTCAAAAATTCATTCGCTTTCAGACTCTATTCTAATGTTGACACTCCTCCTTAGACCCTCAAATTAATTGAAAAATTCCTTGACTAGACTGAAAAACGATTTATGTTGAAACACTTAATAGGTGTTTTCAGAGCTCAAAATTTAACAACGTATCGACAACTTTTTTTGTAGAACATCTAGGCCAAAAAATCATTCGCTATCATACCCTATTCCAATGTTGACACCCCTCCTTAGACCCTCAAATTAATTGAATAAGTCCTTGACGAGACTGAAAAACGATTTATGTTGAAACACTAAATAGGTGTTTTCAGAGCTCGAAATTTAACAACGAATCGACAATTTTTTTGTAGACCAGCTAAGTCAAAAATTCATTCGCTTTCAGACTCTAATCCAATGTTGACACTCCTCCTTAGACCCTCAAATAAATTGAATAAGTCCTTGACTAGACTGAAAAACGATTTATGTTGAAACACTAAATAGGTGTTTTCAGAGCTCGAAATTTAACAACGTATCGACAACTTTTTTTGTAGACCAGCTAGGTCAAAAATTCATTCGCTTTCAGACTCTATTCCAATGTTGACACTCCTCCTTAGACCCTCAAATTAATTGAAAAAGTCCTTGACTAGACTGAAAAACGATTTATGTTGAAACACTTAATAGGTGTTTTCAGAGCTCAAAATTTAACAACGTATCGACAACTTTTTTTGTAGAACATCTAGGCCAAAAAATCATTCGCTATCATACCCTATTCCAATGTTGACACCCCTCCTTAGACCCTCAAATTAATTGAATAAGTCCTTGACGAGACTGAAAAACGATTTATGTTGAAACACTAAATAGGTGTTTTCAGAGCTCGAAATTTAACAACGAATCGACAATTTTTTTTGTAGACCAGCTAAGTCAAAAATTCATTCGCTTTCAGACTCTAATCCAACGTTGACACTCCTCCTTAGACCCTCAAATAAATTGAATAAGTCCTTGACTAGACTGAAAAACGATTTATGTTGAAACACTAAATAGGTGTTTTCAGAGCTCGAAATTTAACAACGTATCGACAACTTTTTTTGTAGAACAGCTAGGCCAAAAAATCATTCGCTATCATACTCTATTCCAATGTTGACACTCCTCCTTAGACCCTCAAATTAATTGAATAAGTCCTTGACTAGACTGAAAAACGATTTCTGTTGAAACACTTAATAGGTGTTTTCAGAGCTCGAAATTTAACAACGTATCGACAACTTTTTTGTAGAACAGCTAGGCCAAAAAATCATTCGCTATCATACTCTATTCCAATGTTGACACCCCTCCTTAGACCCTCAAATTAATTGAATAAGTCCTTGACGAGACTGAAAAACGATTTATGTTGAAACACTAAATAGGTGTTTTCAGAGCTCGAAATTTAACAACGAATCGACAATTTTTTTTGTAGACCAGCTAAGTCAAAAATTCATTCGCTTTCAGACTCTAATCCAATGTTGACACTCCTCCTTAGACCCTCAAATAAATTGAATAAGTCCTTGACTAGACTGAAAAACGATTTATGTTGAAACACTAAATAGGTGTTTTCAGAGCTCGAAATTTAACAACGTATCGACAACTTTTTTTGTAGAACAGCTAGGCCAAAAAATCATTCGCTATCATACTCTATTCCAATGTTGACACTCCTCCTTAGACCCTCAAATTAATTGAATAAGTCCTTGACTAGACTGAAAAACGATTTCTGTTGAAACACTTAATAGGTGTTTTCAGAGCTCGAAATTTAACAACGTATCGACAACTTTTTTGTAGAACAGCTAGGCCAAAAAATCATTCGCTATCACACTCTATTCCAATGTTGACACTCCTCCTTAGACCCTCAAATTAATTGAACAAGTCCTTGACTAGACTGAAAAACGATTTATTGAAACACTAAATAGGTGTTTTCAGAGCTCAAAATTTAACAACGTATCGACAACTTTTTTTGAAGAACAGCTAGGCCAAAAAATCATTCGCTATCATACTCTATTCCAATGTTGACAACCCTCCTTAGACCCTCAAACTAATTGAATAAGTCCTTGACGAGACTGAAAAACGATTTACGTTGAAACACTAAATAGTTGTTTTCAGAGCTCGAAATTTAACAACGTATCGACAATTTATTTTGTAGACCAGCTAAGTCAAAAATTCATTCGCTTTCAGATTTTAATCCAATGTTGACACTCATCCTTAGACCCTCAAATAAATTGAATAAGTCCTTGACTAGACTGAAAAACGATTTATGTTGAAACACTAAATAGGTGTTTTCAGAGCTCGAAATTTAACAACGTATCGACAACTTTTTTGGTAGAATAGCTAGGTCAAAAATTCATTCCCTTTCATACTCTATTGCAATGTTGACACTCCTCCTTAGACACTCAAATTAATTGAATAAGTCCTTGACTAGACTGAAAAACGATTTATGTTGAAACACTTAATAGGTGTTTTCAGAGCTCGAAATTTAACAACGTACCGACAACTTTTTTTGTAGACCAGCTAGGTCAAAAATTCATTCACTTTCAGACTCTATTCTAATGTTGACACGCCTCCTTAGACCCTCAAATTAATTGAATAAGTCCTTGACTAGACTGAAAAACGATTTATGTTGAAACACTTAATAGGTGTTTTCAGAGCTCGAAATTTAACAACGTATCGACTACTTTTTTTGTAGAACAGCTAGGTTAAAAATTCATTCCCTTTCATACTCTATTGCAATGTTGACACTCCTCCTTAGACACTCAAATTAATTGAATAAGTCCTTGACTAGACTGAAAAACGATTTATGTTGAAACACTAAATAGGTGTTTTCAGAGCTCGAAATTTAACAACGTATCGACAACTTTTTTTGTAGACCAGCTAGGTTAAAAATTCATTCCCTTTCATACTCTATTGCAATGTTGACACTCCTCCTTAGACACTCAAATTAATTGAATAAGTCCTTGACTAGACTGAAAAACGATTTATGTTGAAACACTTAATAGGTGTTTTCAGAGCTCGAATATTAACAACGTATCGACAACTTTTTTTGTAGACCAGCTAGGTTAAAAATTCATTCCCTTTCATACTCTATTGCAATGTTGACACTCCTCCTTAGACACTCAATTTAATTGAATAAGTCCTTGACTAGACTGAAAAACGATTTATGTTGAAACACTAAATAGGTGTTTTCAGAGCTCGAAATTTAACAACGTATCGACAACTTTTTTTGTAGACCAGCTAGGTTAAAAATTCATTCCCTTTCATACTCTATTGCAATGTTGACACTCCTCCTTAGACACTCAAATTAATTGAATAAGTCCTTGACTAGACTGAAAAACGATTTATGTTGAAACACTTAATAGGTGTTTTCAGAGCTCGAAATTTAACAACGTATCGACAACTTTTTTTGTAGACCAGCTAGGTTAAAAATTCATTCCCTTTCATACTCTATTGCAATGTTGACACTCCTCCTTAGACACTCAAATTAATTGAATAAGTCCTTGACTAGACTGAAAAACGATTTATGTTGAAACACTTAATAGGTGTTTTCAGAGCTCGAAATTTAACAACGTATCGACAACTTTTTTTGTAGACCAGCTAGGTCAAAAATTCATTCGCTTTCAGACACTATTCTAATGTTTACACTCCTCCTTGGACCCTCAAATTAATTGAATAAGTCCTTGACTAGACTGAAAAACGATTTATGTTGAAACACTAAATAGGTGTTTTCAGAGCTCGAAATTTAACAACGTATCGAAAACTTTTTTCGTAGACCAGCTAGGTCAAAAATTCATTCGCTTTCTGGTTCTATTCGGAGTTTGACACTGCTCCCTAGACCCTCAAACTAATTGAATTAGTCCTTCACTAGGTTGAAAAACTTTACGTTGATATCTAGTTTTACACAAAGTATTAATCATGCTCAAAGTGTTTTAGCAGTTTCACAAAATACAATTGATCGTATGAAATCCGGATTAATTTGCAGGATATATCATCGACGTCATAGTGAAGAGTCTCTTCCGTTTGTTCAACAGCAAAACCTAGAGGTTCAAACTTTTCGCAGCACTCGGCAAAGTCAGTTCCTTCTAAGTTAATGGCAAGTCTTTCTAAAATTTTAAAGACGCGAATCAAGCATCGCACTGTTCCATTGTCATAAAATGCAATCAATTGTCCCACTTTTGCATCTTTTCCGATCTCAACATAGCTATTACTAGTGCTTCGGGAGTAGCAGGCGCAATCAAGAAGAAACTTTCCGTCATATCGGCAGAAAATTTTAGCGGAGGGGAACTGATCAACCAACATTTTAACTTCCTGTGTTTCAACTAACCCGTAGTCTTCTTTAATTGGCAGTTTTTCCCGAGTAAATTTGAAACCAAAGGTTTCAAAGAATCGTCTTTTAGATCTGACAGCATCAGTTCGCGATTTCGGACATATCTTTGAACTAATAACTTGCACGTGTTAACTGTTCCAGTTATAGGCCGGATTAGATAATGATTAGCAGATTCAAAAAGTGACGCAGAAGTGGTCCAAAGGGGTCCAAAAAATTCACATTGCCAAGCGAGGTGCCGCAACAGATGAAAATTAATCCACTCAAATTGTCTTCCTGGGTATTTGAATTGCATATTTCTACAAAAAGCTTCCAAAAGCCATCCACATAAAGAAGCATTTTCCCCACTCTCATAGAGCGAACGAAGTGCAAAAACAAGGTAGTTTAAATCACGGATATCTGAATAGTCGTTAAGAAGAGGTCGGAAAACAATTGGCGCTAGATACAGGAGATACATTTTTAATTCATTTGCTTTGAAATGCTTCAAGTTATCAAGAGAACGAACACTTCGCTTAAACTCTGACGGTAATTTTAGATTGACTGTTGCATACTCAATTGTGACTGGAGATCCACTGATCTCAAAAAGAAACTCCAACAAGTCTTTAGCAACACCTTTAGAAAGTTGGTGCATCGTATCTATAGGGGCAGTGAGAGGAAGATTTGGAATAACTTTAAACACATAAGGGTAACCTTGAACACCTTTGCTATCAATTTCGGGATCGTCTTCTTTGTTTGATTTCCTGTAATCAACATCGCCGCTTTCAAACAGGATAGATTGGCGATAATGATTTTCCGGTTTTCTCATTTTCAAATCTTTGCTATGAGGGTAAAAGTGGGCCCCAAGCCTATGCTTGCCTCTCATTTCACATAAAGTGCAACCATAAAACCCGTTAAATTTTTTCATTTTAAGGACACTATTCTTGCAAGGAAGATCTACAATTAAGGCAATTGTCTTAAATTTTGCATCAAAAACATAGTCCTCAGCGTTTACAGTGAACTTTCTTGATATTTCCTGTTGATAACTTTTGAAGATATCGTCCCAAGGCAAATCCCCACTTCCATACCAAACACTACAGAGAACAATATTCTCATATTTCGATCGAAGAATTGGTGGCAGATCCGCTAAAGCAACCCACACAGGGTATGCCGACTCGTTCGCACTATCACGAACAATGGCTCCATCTGTATTCACAACCAGTCGGAGGCGCATGCAGTCACCTTCTAAGACGGGTTCCAAATTCAAGTCTTTATATTGTTCTCGGGTTGAACTGTACCTCAGAATATGTTCGTGATTTTTCTCTACAACAGATCTAAGATGTTCAAAAAAATGCAGACAAATCAACTCGCCATTATCGTAACACGTGTGACTTTTAGTATAGTTATTTGAGAGTTCAGGAATCAGCGTTTTCACGCTGAAAGGCGTCGGGAACCCAGAATTAGGATGAATAAATTGCTCTCGTTTAATCAGATCATATAGAAGTTCGTCCGAGCCCCCATGTTTTGCCACAAGGGTTAGAAGCGAAATTAGGGCATTGTGGACTGTAACGTTGGAGTTCCCACATAGAATGTTCTCGGGAAAATTCAGTTGAGGAAAACTTGATGAGCTAACTAATGGCGTTCTGTCTGGGCTTCGTTCGCTACTTGTTTCCGACTGATCATCAGTTGTAAAAAAGGAGTAGCCACGTGCTGCAACGGAAGACGATATCACTTGATCAGAAATCGGAACTGGATCATAATCTGATAGAAATGATTGCTCGTCATCAATTTGACCGGAAAAACTTGCTGTCTGTTCAATAAAGCCGTCAATTACTTCAACAGGATCAGTTTTAGAAGATCGGTGCACCTTGACGCTACCCTTGTGCTGTCTTCCCAACCTTCTTTTCCTGTATTTTGCCTTACTATTAACAGAAATCTCCCCAACGGTATCTTTTTCAGAGAAAGTGCCAACAGATTCTGCAAGAGCATTTCCTACATCTGAATCATCCGACGACGTCTCGTTTTCAGTTAAATGACTAAACAAAAGAGGGGAGCCAATTTTTGACTGCTTTTTTGTTGGGCTTGAAACATGCGTGCCTTCTGAAGAATTGTCTGAACTCGGGCCTTCAAACTCTGAACGATTTTCACAAGAAGCAAAAAATTTGCCCTCCTGATTGCTCGCATCTGGTTCAATTCGAGAAGAGTGTTTTTCAGCACAATAATCACATTTGCACTCTCCAAAGCTGCCAAAAAAAGCATCTCCGTAATCGACTGTTATTTCCTCGCCTGGTTTTATTGACCGTATGACTTGAAGTCTCAATGCTTTATACGGCAAGTAATTGCAGCTGTATCCCTGGAAATAACGTGTGTTAGGATAACAACTGTGATTGACAAATCTTGTCACTCCAAGCAATACCACTTCCTTCTCCGTAAAACTGCTTTTCATAATTGAAAGGGGGCTCAGTTTTTCTTTCAAACTATCGGGAATCTCTTCAATTATTCCAACAATGTCCTCCAGTGGCTCAAATTTTGGCTTCAGCAATTTCCCAGTTACATTGAAAAGGCCAAAACCTCCAAACTTGTCCGGCAAAATTCTGTAACCTCTATTATCTGCCTCCCGGTACAGTTTCGAAAAGCCTTCTAAAGTCTTGGCAAGAGTTGAATTCGAGCTCACCTCATTAAGAAAATCTGAGAAGTCATCAATTTTGTACATCATCATTGGCCTACGCTCTTGCGGCTTCAAAATATTGGACACAACAAAAGCATCAGCTATCACTAGCTTTTCACAAACTGACATTTCGCACCTGAAGAGCCATATTCGCAATCAATACTATATGAACATAACCGAATATTGTTGGTTCAGTTGCGCTGTAACAACAGAACGCGCGACAAAAAAGTGTTAGCGGAAAATGCATTAGAAAGACGTGACTAAAATAACTGCGAGCAATTAGAACTGGGAAAACAAAACTTGAATTCATTCAAATTTTTCAATCTGACCAAGATGCTTCCAGAAAAGCTATCTTCAAGCTATTTTAACAAACAATTAAACAACATAATTTAGAGTTTGGCACCGAAAACATTTGTAACTTGATTTAAAAACCAATAAATTGACTCCTCGTAAATTCTCAGCACAAACGCACGTGACTGAACAGATTAAAACTGCAATTTAACTTCTGGCAATCAATGATAAACTTTAAACAATAATTCTAATTAACACTAAATCTAAATAATTCTAATTCTATTTAAGCTTCGTCATCTAATTGCTCTTGAGTATTGGATCTTTCGACAGAATAGTCACTTGGTTGGAACGAACTGTTAGTTGCCGTAGCAGTAACATGACCTTCGTTTTCAGCAAACCTGCAGCTGTCTCGAACCAACTGATTGTACGATTTCCTTGCCACTTTGTAGGCAAGATTTGGAGTTGCCGGATACTTCTGACGCACTACATTTTTGATTTTTTCCGAAAGCTCGTCAGATACCGGAGAACGAATTTTGTCCGCCGTTCGCTTCGGGGAAATCAGCTTGTTAATTTCTCCAGAAGAAAAGAGATGAGTGCCAATCGAACGTCCAAATGATCCCACATCGCTTCCTGCGGAGATAGTCATTAAATCAAATCCATCATGGAGGACTGGCGTTTGTTGTACCTCCCATTCGGGATACTCATCCATGCTTTGGAAGTTGTGTTTCAAGTAGGAGATCTCCTCTTTTAAAAGCAGTCGCTATAAAAGCAGCCTTTTAGAAACTCTCAATAACAATCAAAAGACAAAAAATTATACCTTTATCTCAAAGATTAACCGATCATTAGGTATTTCTAGATCAAAATTTTCAAAAGCTCTTTTCTGAAGCTCATTAGCCGTAAAAAGACCTTTCCTACCTTAATAACAAAGACTGCCTGGTTTTTATGTATCTGTAGAAGAATATCTAGAAGCTGATTTTCCAAACTCATTCACGATAAAAAGACCGTCATATGTTTATAAAAAAGATTACCTGATCCTTTACTGTTTCTAGAAGAAAATTCCTTCTCTTGGTCTGCCTCACACACTCTTCATTAAAAGCTTTCATCAAAGAAGCCATTCTCATTTCGTGAGCGTTGGCAAACTCTTCAAACATGTCGCAATCAGAATCTGGATCTGAGTCTTGACCACGATTGGCGGGTGTAAGCTTTGGACAAGGTGGTAAATCACGCAATTCAATTGGCCCCACTTGTGTTGGAGTCTTCAATGTCGTCTCCTTGGAGGTAATTCGAGGTTTCTTTGATTGATTTGGAGACCCGCCTAAAGCCGGCAAGGAGCTTTGCTTGGTATTCGTGCCAGTCTTTGATAGGAAGTTCACGTCATCAAAGACTTGTCGTTTACGATCGACCTTAACAAACGTGACTTTCAAGCTTTCAGGTCTCACACCACTTTTCAATTGCGCCTCATATTTTTCGTCGACTTCTTTTGCAGTTTTTTTGGAACCCTTGAAGAGCAATCGACACGAAACATCCATGCCATCAATTTTCAAAGTCGTAGTTTTATTTTCTTCCAACGTCGATTGTTGGATATAGCTGAAATTTTCTGGCCATAGCTCACTGATAACACCCAATAGATGCACTTCCTTAGAGCCAACGAAAATCCATTTCTGTTCTGCTTTCATCAGAGATAGTTTGACTGAGTTGTTTATCTCGACTTCAGAATCAGATTCATTTAGTCTTTTTGTGGGGTTTACTCGTGTTCTCGAGGATGGTCCTGCCGTTTCAAATTGGTTATCAATTGTTTCATTGGAGCCACGTGCTAACATTGGTTGACTAAATGAACATCCCTCGAAAGTCAATTTCCTTTGATGAGCTGGCTGCTGCAGAGGTTCCTTGTCAATAGAGAGAGAATACTTCTTTTTCTTGTTTTTGCCAGATTTTTTCATTGTATCTAAAAATTGCGCCAACAGGAAGTTATTTATGGAATAACGCAGCAAAACTTTCCAAGCTGGAAAAACTTTGTGTGCCAGAATCCTCTTAGAGAACTCACCTATAATGGTGAACTTGCACTCCAATGCTTGTTTAATTAGAACTACGGCTTGTTGATTTGAAAAATCCACCCTTTTTATCAATCAAAAAGATTTCAAAACAGTTGGGGATAACAAGAGGCTCAATTAATTTGCTTGCTTATCGAGGACAAAATCAAAACGATTAAGGAATAAAATCCTGCTTATGAAATTCTCATCACAAAATATGCCAAACTCGTATTAAAACTATAACAATACTAGCTCATCTGCTATGCCAACAGGGTAATTAATATTTAAGTACATCAAATCTAACATCAAACTTCTTAATGTAAAACTAAACCATTTCACTCAGAGCGACTAACAAACTGTAATCAAACTAAAAACCTCGCGCCTCATCTCCGACTTCTGACTCTTCTCTCTTTGAATCACTGTTTTTCAAATCTTTACTCTGTTTTCTCCTGAGGAAGTTCTTTCTATTTCTTCCCGCTTGATTTGCAGCTTTACGAGCTCTTGGGTAGACTTCTGTGAACTTGGCTTTACCATAAAGTCTTTTGATGTGGGCTAAAACCAACTTATCAATCTAACAGTGCCCAATCTATTGTAGTGATGAAACAAAAACTAAACACACCCTTAAATTGAGCTACTTTTTCCGGAGTTGCGGCAACACGTTGATCGTGGTTACTTTTACAAGGCGAAATCATTTTCTCGGTCAAACCGTCACAGTTCCAAATTTTGGTTCTTAGTTTCTTGCCAGCGTCCTCTGGATTTTTCACGTAACCAAGGTCATACAAGTCAATTCCTTCAAGAAATCGAACACACGCGACGCCATCAGCTTCAATTTCTGGTACCGCACTTTCTTCCTCTTCGTTAATTTTCGTCCCTTCATGGCCCTACAAGAACCCAAAAATGGTCATCGAGTACAAGCAGCAAATAATTGCACGAAAACTAACCAATGACTTAAAACTTTGCACTTCTTGCTCAAGTTTTTTGTTGTAGTCTGCCATAGCCTGGGCATGATCATTTATAAAGCTAGCAAACTTCGCTTCGTCAGACTTGAGGAGAGCACATACATCCTTGTGGTGGTCGCAGCACTGAACAAAAATAATTTTACGTTAGGAACCTTACTGGCAAGAATCTTACTATTTTTAAGAAGACTTTTTTATTTTTAAAAATGACAAACCATAGAATCCAAGTTGCTTTTTTTCTTCGTTTCTCTTATCAATTCAGAGAGCCTCGTGTCATTGTCCGCTTTTCTTTTCACTGGCTCTTTATAAACACTCTTAGTCATCAAGTCCTTTTGGTGAGAACTCTCAATAACAGCCATATAGTTGTCACTTCCAGAGGCTGAAATTTCAACTCCACTTTTACTGCTTTCCTCTCTCACAACTACATTCGTTAAATTATCTGATCCCCTTTCTGTCACTTGTTTTTCAAGCTTTCGATGGCTGCCCACTGGGATGGTCTTCGACTGCAGAGATTTCAACTTCTTTTCCTCCAGGATATCCGCAACATACCTCCGTTTCACATCAGCTTCGGCGCCTTTACAGATTAAGTAGTAGCTTTGCTTACCTGTTTCTAGGTTTAAGATTACTTCACTCAATAGCTGTAGATTTATTTTCTGCGTTATGACCATTTTTGGCCATCGGTCATCAATCAAATTTAAGAACTGTAGGTCTCCCGCTTCATTTCTGAACAAATAACAGAACAACTTATTGAGTGGCATCACTTCTGAAAACTAAAAATGGCGAAGTAACTTTTGGGATGAGATGCTATAAGTGGGAAGCAGTGGAGCGATTTGGATCCAGCTAAAAATTACGCAAGTAAATCTAATCATTTGTTCACATAGGCCACAGCAGACAAAACGCCCCCTGTACAAGCTCGCAGATACTTTTATTTTATTTAAGCCGCAGCGAGCAATTCGCCCGCTGAAAAAGTACGCTATTAGACCTATTTCGCAGCAGACAAAATGCCCACTGATTTACGCAAGTAAATCTAATCAATTATTATCATAGGCCGCAGCAGACAAAACGCCCGCTGTACAAGTCCGCAGATACTTCTATTTCATTTAAGCCGCAGCGAGCAATTCGCCCGCTGAAAAAGTACGCTATAAGACCTATTTCGCAGCAGACAAAATGTCCACTGAATTACGCAAGTAAATCTAATCTATTATTCTCATAGGCCGCAGCAGACAAAACGCCCGCTGTACAAGTCCGCAGATATTTCTATTTTATTTAAGCCGCAGCGAGCAATACGCCCGCTGAAAAAGTACGCTATTAGACCTATTTCGCAGCAGACAAAATGTCCACTGAATTACGCAAGTAAATCTAATCACTTATTCTCATAGGCCGCAGCAGACAAAACGCCCGCTGTACAAGTCCGCAGATATTTCTATTTTATTTAAGCCGCAGCGAGCAATTTGCCCGCTGAAAAAGTACGCTATTAGACCTATTTCGCAGCAGACAAAACGTCCACTGATTTACTCAAGTAAATCTAATCAATTATTCTCATAGGCCGCAGCAGACAAAACGCCCGCTGTACAAGTCCGCAGATATTTCTATTTTATTTAAGCCGCAGCGAGCAATTCGCCCGCTGAAAAAGTACGCTATTAGACCTATTTCGCAGCAGACAAAATGTCCACTGAATTACGCAAGTAAATCTAATCTATTATTCTCATAGGCCGCAGCAGACAAAACGCCCGCTGTACAAGTCCGCAGATATTTCTATTTTATTGAAGCCGCAGCGAGCAATTTGCCCGCTGAAAAAGTACGCTATTAGACCTATTTCGCAGCAGACAAAATGTCCACTGAATTACGCAAGTAAATCTAATCAATTATTCTCATAGGCCGCAGAAGACAAAACGCCCGCTGTACAAGTCCGCAGATATTTCTATTTTTTTAAGCCGCAGCGAGCAATTTGGCCGCTGAAAAAGTACGCTATTAGACCTATTTCGCAGCAGACAAAATGTCCACTGAATTACGCAAGTAAATCTAATCAATTATTCTCATAGGCCGCAGCAGACAAAACGCCCGCTGTACAAGTCCGCAGATATTTCTATTTTATTTAAGCCGCAGCGAGCAATGCGCCCGCTGAAAAAGTACGCTATTAGACCTATTTCGCAGCAGACAAAATGTCCACTGAATTACGCAAGTAAATCTAATCAATTATTCTCATAGGCCGCAGCAGACAAAACGACCGCTGTACAAGTCCGCAGGTATTTCTATTTTATTTAAGCCGCAGCGAGCAATTCGCCCGCTGAAAAAGTACGCTATTAGACCTATTTCGCAGCTGACAAAATGCCCACTGATTTACGCAAGTAAATCTAATCAATTATTCTCATAGGCCGCAGCAGACAAAACGCCCGCTGTACAAGTCCGCAGATACTTCTATTTCATTTAAGCCGCAGCGAGCAATTCGCCCGCTGAAAAAGTACGCTATTAGACCTATTTCGCAGCAGACAAAATGTCCACTGAATTACGCAAGTAAATCTAATCAATTATTCTCATAGGCCGCAGCAGACAAAACGCCCGCTGTACAAGTCCGCAGGTATTTCTATTTTATTTAAGCCGCAGCGAGCAATTCGCCCGCTGAAAAAGTACGCTATTAGACCTATTTCGCAGCAGACAAAATGTCCACTGAATTACGCAAGTAAATCTAATCAATTATTCTCATAGGCCGCAGCAGACAAAACGCCCGCTGTACAAGTCCGCAGGTATTACTATTTTATTTAAGCCGCAGCGAGCAATTCGCCCGCTGAAAAAGTACGCTATTAGACCTATTTCGCAGCAGACAAAATGCCCACAGATTTACGCAAGTAAATCTAATCAATTATTCTCATAGGCCGCAGCAGACAAAACGACCGCTGTACAAGTCCGCAGGTATTTCTATTTTATTTAAGCCGCAGCGAGCAATTCGCCCGCTGAAAAAGTACGCTATTAGACCTATTTCGCAGCAGACAAAATGCCCACTGACTTACGCAAGTAAATCTAATCAATTATTCTCATAGGCCGCAGCAGACAAAACGCCCGCTGTACAAGTCCGCAGATACTTCTATTTCATTTAAGCCGCAGCGAGCAATTCGCCCGCTGAAAAAGTACGCTATTAGACCTATTTCGCAGCAGACAAAATGTCCACTGAATTACGCAAGTAAATCTAATCAATTATTCTCATAGGCCGCAGCAGACAAAACGCCCGCTGTACAAGTCCGCAGATACTTCTATTTTATTTAAGCCGCAGCGAGCAATTCGCCCGCTGAAAAAGTACGCTATTAGACCTATTTCGCAGCAGACAAAATGCCCACTGAATTACGCAAGTAAATCTAATCTATTATTCTCATAGGCCGCAGCAGACAAAACGCCCGCTGTACAAGTCCGCAGATATTTCTATTTTATTTAAGCCGCAGCGAGCAATTCGCCCGCTGAAAAAGTTTTTCCTATACAAATTATGAAAGAATTTTCTTTCGCAAAACAACTTTATTTTCCAGTGGTCACTACAGCTTTGTTTCAGATCATATGCAACTACAGTAGCAAAATGTTCCAAAAAAATACAAGAAACTAAGAATTCAATGTTATCAAAATATAAAACCACCAGAGAACGAAAATGTATAAAACAAATAAAGTCAAATTGCAACCGGTCAAATTGACACTGGTCAAACTGAAACTGCTCAAATAATGTCATATGAAGTGGCAAATTATAAATAAACCAAAAGGACTGCAAGTAAGGACTTCAATCAATCAATCAATCAATCAAGTTTTTTGTCTATGATACATTTGTTGATTCCACAAGCGAGCGCATGGAAACCTTCTTCTGTTAGGTGAATCCCATCACTGTCTTTAAAGCATTTTGCCTTATGCACATGCTGGTGCATACGATAAAAATTGATGGAAGAACTGGTCAGCATTGCATTAAACCGGTCGATGTTAAAATGCTTAGCCTGGCATCTCTTTAGCACTGTGCAGGCGACTACTTTGGGTTTCTGTGGCAAGTCTCGAATCGCATTATAGAACTTTCGTATCTTTCCCATAACAATTTCGGGTTCCTCCCCCGCCTCATTAAAGTAAGAGAGATTGTTTCCCCCAATTATGAAAATGACACTTTTGTAACTCTCTAAGGTGTCCAAAAGGGCATAGAACTGTTCCACTCTGCCACCAGACAGAGACAAAGATACGCATCCATCTACACAAAGGGAGTCCACAATGGAATCTCCCACGATTGCAGTATTGATCTTCTTCTCATTATCAAAGTTGTTATACAGAAACTCGAGTTTTTGTCCATTTATCTCCTTCCACAATCGTCCCTGGATTTGCTGTTTCCAGAAGCTCGGCTTAAACTTCTTTTTTGGGGGTTCATCTACTAAGTTTGCATACGGAACGCCGACACGTTTTGGGTCCATCATCAAAGTTTTAGGTGCAGAAGGCAAAGAATCTAAAACAGTAATGTCAATTGAATGAGTTCTAAACGCTCAGGTCTGAAAAAATGTCAGAGAAATTAATGAGAAAAACCCCAAACGCGAATCGTTAAACCCTAATCCTATACCCCTGATACCCGGGGCTGAGTGGTCCCACTTCGACCCGTGGTGGGTGGTCCCAGTTCACACTTGGTGGCGTTCCCTGATACCCGGGAATGGTTGCACCCAGTTTTACCGCTGGCTCGGTTAAGATAGAGCTCAAATTTGACTACGTTTTTCAAAGGGCAGCTAGGCCAAAAAGTCCTTCGGTTTCAGACTCTTTCTATATGTTGACACTCCTCCTTAGATCCTCAAACTAATTGAATAAGTCCTTGAATAAGTTGAAAAACAATTTAAGTTGAAACACTTAGTAGAGAGTTTTTAGAGCTCGAAATTTGACAACACATAGACTACAATATTGCGATCATAGAATTTTAAAAATAGGCCTTTATCATCGGGTCGAGGAGTTGTTCAAATCAAACCAAATTCGGCATGGAGCATACCCTCCCTTCGGTATATATAGAGTCAAAAAAAAGAATTTTTGCTATAGCTTGCCTAGGAAAAAAGTTAGCTTTTCATACGGAAATTTGCGATTATTTGGAATATTTAATTTTCAAATATGGATTTTCGACCTCGAACCTCCGAAAATGACCACATGCTCAATCCTCGATCTTTAATTTTTCTTTAATCAGAGTGTATATGTTAACAACCAGTTAATATGAGTTACAATATCATCGTATCAAACTTTTAAGACTATGTTGAACGTTTTTGGTTTGCTCTTCGGGAAACAATAACCGAACGAGCGTTTGGTACCAATTGAAAAAAGGGCATGATGACTGAATCGTACGGAATAAGTCTTTTTCATCCGGTCAAGGAGTTGTTCAAATCGAGCCAAACCACGTGTATCTAGAGAGTAAAACAAAAAAAATTGCTATAGCTTTTCGAACTTAACATTTCTACTCTACGAGTTTTTGAAGTATTGACCCCAAAGCACAAACTGCCGGTTTATTATAATCTTATTACACAGGAGATTCTCCATACCAAGTTTGGTTTGCTTTGAACAACTCCTTGACCCAATGAAAAAGACCTATTCTTAAATAAACTTATTCAAAATTATTCGGAGATAATAGGAAATTTCCGTATGAAATACGAACTTTCTTTCTAGGAAAGTTAGCACAACCATGCGTTTTGCATTACAACCTAAATAGTACTGGTAGTTTGGGATATCAATTTGGTTCACTTTGAACAACTCCTTGATTCAATAAAAAAGACCTATTTTTAAAATTCGCTAATAGCGAAATTCGCAAATTTCCGTATGAAAAACTAACTTTATTCCTAGGCAAGCTTTAGCAAAAATTCTTTTTGTTTTAGACACTATATACACAGGGGATAATACATACCGAGTTTGGTTCGATTTGAACAACTCCTTGACCCGATGAAAAAGACCTATTCCGGACTATTCAGTCACCATGCCCTTTTTTCAATTGGTACCAAACGCTCGTTCGATTATTGTTTCCCGAAGAGCAAACCAAAAACGTTCAACATAGTCTTAAAAAATTGATACAATGATATTGTAACTCATATTAACCGGTTGTTAACATAAACACTCTGATTAAAGAAAAATTAAAGATCGAGGAGTGAGCATGTGGTCATTTTCGGAGGTTCGAGGTCGAAAATTGTTAATAACTTCTGAAATACTGAACCAATCGAAACGAGACATAGCTCATTGAAGTGCCCGTGAAACGGGCTTTAAAACTATATATACCATCACTTGTTTCTGATAAGTACTTAGAAATTCAAAGTCGATGGGCAGTGGTGTTTTTCTCCCCAGGAGGTCAATCGGGACCAAGTTCCCTGGCCAATTTCTCAAAAACGGCTGAACAAAAACAAACACCCTTAGTACCCTTTGTAGCACTGCTTGAGATACGCATCATATTAAAAAATGAGCCCAATCGGTACATTCTTCGAGGAGTTATAGCAAAAAGAAGGTACCGTACCAAATGACCATGGAGGAGAGATACACCACCTCCAGAGCTAAAATTGAACACCTAAACCACAGAAAATGATATATAAAGTATATATATTCGGAATCTACGTTAGACGGGCTATTCAAAACACTAATTTTCTAAAACACACTTCAAAGCTTCAAGGTGTCAATGGTGTCACCACTGGTGTCACCACTGGTGTCAACCTCTTCTGGGGCTAAAACGAGGGCAAGTTTACTGGCCAATTTCTCTAAAACGGCTGAACAAAAATAAACCCAAGAAGTACCAACTGACCCCAGAAGAGAGATACGTCACTTTCAGAGCTAAAATTGACCTTCTGAACTATGGAAAACGCCCTATAAAACATATATGAGGAGAATGCTCACCATCAGGGGAGTCTAGAGAACCAATTAGCGGGGCTAAATTCGTCTTTTTTGTTGGTCTAACATGTACATACCCGAAATGTACCCGGACACGAATAGGTAAAAATGTGTCCTAGGTATGTGTCCTGGCCAATTTCTCGAAAACGGATGAAAGAAACAAAACGCCATTTACAGGGATTCAAGTACGGCTCACGCTGAGTTCAAATCAACAAACAGATCAAAAATCGGTTCACTCTACGAGGAGATATTCCAACATAAAGGTACCGTACCAAATGACTAAATAGGAGAAGTACGGAGCAGGTTTCGCTAAAATTGACCACCTGGACTACGTAAAACACCATAAAAAATATATATAGGGATACTCAGCATAAACTGAGGATTCTGAAACACTAACATTTGTCCGTTAAATCGGGTGTTCACAAAGTGAAAAAAGTGATCAGACTGACCGTCATCCGCTTCGGGGGTCAAAAATGGGGTCAAGTTTACAGGGTAGTTTCTCAAAAACGGCTAAACAAAAACAAACGCCCTTAGTACCGTTTGTAGCACTGCTTGAGATACGCATCATATTAAAAAATGAGCCCAATCGGTGCACTGTAGAAGGAGTTATAGCAAAAACAAAGTACCGTACCAAATTGCGAAAAAGCGAAGTGTCATCTGTTCAGAGGCCAAATTGACTGTCTGAACATCACAAACTAGTATGAAAAGTATATATGGAGACACTCCCCAGTAACTGAGGATTCTTAAACACTAACATTTATTGGGTAAATCGGGTGTTTTGTAGTACCGAAATTTGGGTCACCCAGAATAGCCCGAAAATTCGAACTATCTCAAATTTGAACATTAATAACTTTTTGACTAGGCCGATTTAGGAAACCAACCAAATACTGCAAGCAAGAGGGGTTCAGTGCTAACAAAATGCGACATCTCCCGTTTAATTTGGTCCAGTATTTTAGGAGTTATTAACAATATACTGTTCTGTACCCCATTTTTTGGGCTAAAATCGAAGCCCAAGATCTCCGGAACCGACGTAAAACAACGTGAAACAGCGTTCCCGGCGTATTTGTGGGTGTAATTCTGGTCCACTTCCAAGTTCTAGGTCACGTCAAACCTTCATGGTGAGGTGGGAAAAATTTTCCCACCTCACCATGAAGGCTATTATGTTTTGTGTGTTTTGACATAAAACAACATCCACAGAATTTTGATGAAATCGCGAAAAAAGATAAATTGTTGAATTAACCCCAAAATTTGACACAAATAGCTTCAACAACCTAAATAGTCTCTAGAAAACACAAAACGCACGCCGAAAAATTTGTTCAATTGCGCAAAACACCCCTCTGCCATAAAATTTGAGAAAAAACTTTTAATTTTCTGCATTGATCAGTAAATAAGTGTTCTAAAGGATATTTTCAGGAATGTGACTAGCCATTCCAGAGACTAACGTCTTAACAGCAACAGATCAAGCCAGTAACAACTCATTTTGGTCAAAAATTGAATGAGAAAATCGAAAATGACCAAAGAAGACCCCATATGACCAAAAATTACAAATTTTCTCAAAGTTTGGACATGAATAACTTTTTTCGGTTATTGACTCAGAACAACAATTGAATACATCAATCACAAGGGTTTCATAAGCAACAAAACGCGCCTATGCCCGTTTAATTTGGTAGTGTAGTTTTGGAGAAATCTTCGATGACATGAAGCAGACTACGATTTTTGGGCTATTGGGAGAGCCCAATTTCTCACAAACACTAGCAAAACGGCTAAAAACGGTGCCACGTAGACAAATCTGAAGGCAATTCAAGTCCACTCATAAGATACGGAACAACCAAAACCTCTACTGCGAAGTGGGAAAAATTTCCCACCTCGCCCTAGAGGCCAGGGTGTTTTGCGTGTTTTGTTAAAAAAAAGAAATCTAACAAGAATTTCATGATTTCGGAAATAATAAAAAAGTTGTTTAATTGACAAAAACAAAGTATCCTAAAGCTTCAGAGACACAAACCAAACCTAAATAACACAATTTGCAAGCTACAATAACCCAAATTAGAAGAATAATTAAATCAGTACTGGAAAACATTTAAAACATCATTATTTTTTAAACTTTAAAAATTTACAGTTTAAAAACGTTCAGAGCAGGCCAATTTAGACAACAATTAAAGACTGCAGGCCTTTACAAATCTCCCAGTCACTAAAACGCGACTATGACTGGCCAAATTGGTTAAGTAGCTCTGCAAAAATTGTCAAAAACCATAAGCGTGCCCCCGAAAATATAATTTTTACTTCCATTTTTTTAAATTTTAACATTATTAACTTTTCGATTAGGCTGATTTGGGAACTCAACTAAACGTTGCAAGCAATAAAAGCTTAGTTTCAGTAAAATGCGACAATTCCCGTGCAATTTGGTACAGTAGTTATGGAGAAATCTTTGATGACATGAACCGTACCCCGATTTTTCGGCTATTGCGAGAGCCCAGTTTCTGCGCGCAATAACGGCGCCACGTAGACCATTCTGAGCGCAATTCAGATCCACTCTGTAGTTATTGAATACCCAAAAGTTCTTTTTCGAAGTGGGAAAAATCCCACCTCGCCATAAAGGCCGGTGTGTTTTGGGTCTTTTGACAAAAATGTAACTCGAACGAGAATTAAATGTTTTCGCAAAAAAAATTAATAAATTTCCAAAAACTAAGAATTCGAAAACCTTCAAGGACCCAAACAAAGCCTAAATAATACAAATTGCAAGTAATAATAACCATATTTAGAAGAAAAACTACATCAGTACTGAAAAAAAATTGAGACATCATTATTTTTAATTTTTTTCAGATTTAAGTCTAATCACCTTCTGAGCAGGCCAATTAAGACACCAATTAAAAAACGGCACGCCTGTAAAAACTTAGAATTAGTAAAACAGGACTGTGCACGACCAAATTGGCGGAATAGTTTAAGAAAAATCATCAGAAGAATTAAGCGTGCGCCACAAAAAAAATTTTTCGAACTTTTTTTTAAATTTAAACATTAATAACTTTTTGAGTAGGCCGATTATAGGAAACAACTAAATGCTACATTCAAGAAATGTTTGGTGTCAACAAATGAAATTAGAACCATGCAATTTTGTACAGTAATTTTAGAAAAATTGTCAAACACATGAAGCGTACCCGGATTTTTGAGCTAATGGGAAACGCCAACTTCCGGCAAAATCAAGATTTTGCAAACAAAAAATGAATTCCCGAAAACTAAGGAGTCGAAAAGTTCTATAGACCAAAAAGTCTGAATAACGCAATTAACACTAACCCAATTTAGAAGAAAAAAACATCAATACTAAAAAAAATTTATAACAATTTTTATTTCTTGAATTTTAAAATTTACAGCTTAATAACCTTCCGATCATGTCAGTTTAGACAACAATTGAAAACTGCATACCATGAAAACTTAAATTAAACAAAACGCTATTATGCCCGGCCAAATTGGCAAAGTAGCTTAGGAAAAAAATCTGAAACGTGAAGCGTGCCCCTAAAATACAACAAAATTTTACTTCGAATTTTTTCAATTATAAACATTAAAAACTTTTCGATTAGGCCAATTTGAGAGACCAATTAAACACTAAAAAAACGGAGGTTAGTGCCGACAAATTGCAGCAATGAGCGTGTCACTTGGTAAAGTAGATTGGGAGAAATCGTCAAGAACATTAGGCCTAGCCCAATTTTCGGGCTCTTATAAGACCCCAATTCCTAGGAAAATCACGCAAAACGACCAAAAACATCACAACGTAGACTTATCAGGACGCAAGTAAAGAACACTCATTAATTACTGAACACCCAAAACCTCTACTGCGAAGTGGGAAAAAATTCCCACCTCATCCTAAGGCCAGGGTATTTTGTGAGTTTTGACAAAAAAAAATCAAACAAGGGTTTCACGATCTCAAAAAAAAATAAAAAAATATTAAATTTCCAAAAGCTATGGATTCAAAAAACTGTTGTTTTCGTGCAATTATAGCACTTTTTTCCAAGCGGTGAGGTTGTGTAATTTCACCACTAAAACAAGCATTGAATTTTTGTAATTAGACCTCATTCAGCGCTGTTTTCACCAAATTTTAACACTTTTTTTCCAAGCGCTGAGTTTTTGTAGTTTCACCATTAAAACAAGCGGTGATTTCTTGTAATTTCACCGCTTTCACTGCTGTTCTCACACAATTTTACCACTTTTTTCTAAGCGGTGAATTTATGTAAGTTCACCATTAAGTTAAGCGGTGAATTTATGTAATTTCACCGCATTCACTGTTCTTCTCGCAAAATTTTAACACTTTTTTCCAAGCGGTGAATTTATGTAAGTTCACCACTAAATTAAGCGTTGAATATATGTAATTTCACCGCATTCATCGCTTATCTTACATAATTTGGATTTTTGACATTTTGTTTCGAGGCGGTGAATTTATGTAATTTCACCGCTAAATTCAGCGGTATAATTATGTAATTTCACCGCTACCAGGTGATTAAGGTTTTTTTCACCGCATTCACCACCTGATTTATGTAAGTTCACCGCATTCACCGCTTATCTTACAAAATTTTCCGCATTCACCGCTTATCTTACATAATTTTGCGGTTAATGGCGGTGACACCTCGACCCGGGTAGGGAAATTAGCCACAAATCTTACCACCCAACTCCGTAAGTTGCGTCACTTAATTCTTCTTGGATTAAAGCATGGTCTTTGGGCATGTTTTGGTTATTTTGTTCTTGGGTGGTGCTAATTGTAGTTGATAAAATTCAGCACTGCTTCGTCGAATGTGCTTCTTTCATTGAATCAGTTGTCTAGACGTAAACTGTTGTTGTTCTGTAGAATTGCTCTAAAAATACGAAATTGAAATAATATGATTTGCCTATTCATGAAATTGAACTGCAGCCGGAGATTTTTTAATAGTTTTTTTATAATATTCTCTTTGATTTTTTTACATTTTTTTCTCTGAAATTGATTATCTGTGAAATTAAATTAAAGTGTTCCGGGTGTTTTAATAGTGGAATTCTAAATTTGAAAACTTTTACTGAAAGATTAGACGCCTCTTCAAATACAAAAACACCAGAGAAAAACTGAAGTCGGCTAAAAAAATGTTTACAAATACGATTACAATTAAGAAAATAATTCAAAAATGGTAAAGAAAGGTAGAAGCTGAAATCGGTTTTGGAAGAAAACCCCACGGAACAAACATTTAATTTTAGATAGCAAAGGAACCCCCACGGAAAAAACCAACGGAATAAAACCAAAACGGAAACAAACCTCATTTGACTATTAATAAACGGCACATATAGCGCGTTCGGCAATGCCTTGCAAATTATGACCATGCCTTAGCGGCCCGTGGGACTTGATACGAAACCAACACAACAATCTTGACCAAAGTTTAATTTTAAATTGGTTTAAACGGAGTAACAAATTTTTGGTTCCAAACCAGAAAATTGAAACAAAAACAATAATTTCGAAATGAAAAACGTTTTAAAAGACTGAAATAACAGCAGAAACTGGGGAAATAAAATAATGCAACTCTATTCTTGATTCTTGTTTGAAATATTTTTAAATCTTAACTTTTTTACATTGCAAACTGATTGAAACCTGAAAATTACAGAGTTTTGTTTTTCTGTTTAATTTATATTGAACTGATGCAAAATTTATCATCGAAAAATAGTGACAACAGGCCGTTTTATTAATTTAATGTTAATTGACTACGATTGATGAGTTTTTCATCAATTAGCGTTTTTTAAGATAGACTGTTGCTTTCAATTGTTTTTTGTAGAAATTTTTCTTTGGTAAAATTACTTTATTGATGGTTGTTCTTTTAAGTATTTGACTGAGGTACTATAACGGGTTCAAACACTGTCGTGATACACAACAAATTTACTTTCCTGGTGCAGTATAGAACTGCCTTAGATCGAATTATATGAAGAACTTGTATTCACATTTATAAACTTTTTTTGAAAAGAAATGAAACTTTATGTCTCCTAAAAGCATTCAAACGGTTTCCAATTTTTCCAGCACAGTAGCTGTTGTTCAACTCAAATGTAAACCACATTTTTGTAATATTTCTCATTGGTCATTTTAGACAATAATGTGTCGAACAATTTACAAAGAAAAACATAATCAGTAGAAAACCTGTAACTTCAGATTACCGGGTTTTCGATTTTCGGGTTTGGAACTTTTGCTGTTTTGCAGATCAATATACCCAATTCCAAAAAAAACTTAATGAGCCAGAATCCCCGCAATGTACCTAAAAATTTGCGTTTAACTAATATGGAAGAATTTTTGGAATAATAATTCGATAGCGTGATAATTAATAATGTAATAACTTTTTATATGTTTACCAACTCATCAACCCCATTCTGCCACGACTTGCTTAGATGAAGTTACGGTATCTGAACATGCGTTAGCGGCCAATGGGACCTTCGTTTAAGGAGGATAAAAACTGTTTGCATTACCAAACTGCTAATTTGAAATAGCATTTTTGAGCTAAAATATCAGAGTAATTGATTAAGGTATTATGACGTCGGATAATTCGGCTTTGGTTAAATAGTCATGCAGCCACATTATAGAAGGGTTTCTTGATTTCTACAAAACTTTTGCTAAAAGAGTTTCATTTCTGCAAAGAGTTACATTTTAGTTTCGCTTTATTCTTCGAGTGAACTGCATTCATACTTATATTGGTTTAACCCGACAAATTTCTACTGCAATATTCATCATTTACTTTTGAGACAGAAGGTTTTTGAAAACAGGTCATATCATTGAAACAATTGTTTTGATTCTATCACACAATGTCATTAGAGACTTTATTTGAACAACTGAAAAACCAGCAATATATATATATATATATATATATATATATATATATATATACATAATTTATTGAACTGAATTGAATATATCACATGCCACGCTTCAATTGAATGATTGAGAATTTTTACCATTGAATAACGCTCGTGCGTTTGATATGAATAAAGGTGAACTGAAGTAGTTATAAAGAGAAAAGAACTGGAGAGTAATCAGCTGTTAAAAGTCCACAAATTGACAGTGAAGTTGACAGAATTTCGTGTATATTGAGAAGAACGTTTTGTGAAGCCTTTTAATTTACTAGGCTCCCAAAAGCAGCAATTAAAAACTGATTTTTTGATGCAGTTTTAACTTTATTTGCTCGAATTTTTTCATGTACAAGCAGATTCTAGGCTTTGAACATATGCATTATTTACTAAAACAGATGCGATATTCTCTAAAAAAACTCTATGCCATGATTCATCTGCGCATTTGTTTTTCAGTCAGACTGTAATTTTGGGATCTTTTTATTTGATTATTTTAAATTCAAAATGACAAAAAATTTTAGATTGACAAGACTGGATTGGATTCAATCGAGTTTCTTGATGATCTACAGGGTGAAGTTGAAGAGTACGAGTCACTTAGGTAAGGCAATATGTTTTATGGTTCAATTTGCGATCCAAGCCAGCTCTGATCATACTGATTTAAGTC
>NC_134472.1:2758709-2885736 GCF_964194025.1 Convolutriloba macropyga
CCGATCAAACAGACTAAATTGCTCTGTTCAGTCTCTCCCGATCATTAAATGTTATTATGACCCGTGATGGCACAATTCAATAACTCAATCATTTTTAAAAGTTATCGTTTTGTTTTTTTTTTCAGGAAAGGAGTTGGTTCGCTTCCAATGGTGCCTGCAGTGCTGATCTTCATAATTGTGACTGTGGGTGTGGTTTTGGGGCTAATCGGGTACGACAAGTACGCCAAGCCCGAGGAGAGATCCAATTTATCCAACACGGGTGGAAAAGTTGTGTGCTAGTAAGTGCCAGAGATCAGTTTCATCCATCATTTAACCTAAGAACACCAGACCGAAACATTGGTCTTAACTCCTAGAAATTAGGGAACCACTTTTATCTGTACCGGTTGATTTGTGTACAAGGAACAGTTCAGTTGAGCCAAAGGCAAGCAGAAACGAAGACCGACAGTGATCAATGAAGGCTCAAAATATTTCTTTAATTATTTGAGATCCCAATTTTGCTGCTAATAAAATCAACAATTTAGCCGAAGAAGATCACTGAATTAGAAGTTTTCTCTCTCAAGACACTCTCCTGTACGTTTTGTTTATAGTATTACACTTGCTTTTACATTTCTTTAAGAATCTCTAAGGTACTGTGAGGTAAAATTTCAGCAAATTTCCGAGCAAACTCTTTAGAAAACAATCATTTGATGGCTGTCAAGTCAATTGATTTCTCTTTTGCTCGAATTTGTACAACTACTGCTCAACATGAATTGGATCACACGACTGATTGTTAAAACCAATTGCTTGACTGTTTCAAGCATGGGATTCAATTTCACACAACAAACAAAATCAGCATTTTATCTTTTTAAATAATATCTGCAATGGCATTTTTTTGTGTTCTCAATGAGAATTTGACTTGTGACTACAGGAGTGGAGTGGGAGAAAAGCAAGTGGTTTAGTAATGCAATTTTTTAAAACTGCTTCATAAGTGCAGTGAGAAATTGGTGCTGAACAGATTTTGAGTTTTTGAATGCACACTTCTTTCACTTCCGGCAATATGACTTAGTTAACGGTTTTGAAAGGTCATACGTCTGTTCTAATAATGTGGAGTTTTTTGAATCTATCAAAGGGCAGTTATTGGTTTAGATGAAATGTATGTGTTTTGCTTTGATAAAGCATCAGTGATTTTTAGTTCTGCTCGTTTTGTAGCTCTTTTTTGTCTTGTTTGATAATATCATTATTGACCGGTCTCAGTGGCTCTCTAATGAAGCATAATAAAAGATATTTCATAGTTTAATTGATATCTAGAATTTTTAACAACTCCCCACAAAACACAACACACCAAACACCTTTCACAAAACACCAATGATTTTTTCGATTTTCACAATTTTAGTTTTTTTTGTTGTCATTTCACTCATTTAGTCTGAATATTAACAGGTTTGACTGGCTGTCTGATTGAGCATGATAATAAGTTCAATTCATGTCAAATCATTATAATGATCTTTTAAACTTACTTAAATTGAATCTATTCTGTTCCCCTAGCTCCCGAGGCTCATAAGTTATTGCTCACATAATATTGTGCTATATAACAACATATAAATTGTAATTTGTGCATAAAAAAACAAGCTAGACCGAAAAATAACAGATCCGTTCCTCTCAAAGTTTATCTCAGATTTTTTGAGTTCTGACTGTTTTGATGCTCTCTCTGTTGTGCTGTTCTGAAGTCGCGTTAGATACAATTTTAGTGGAAGGCGTCATATATTTTCTAAACAACACAAATAAGGACACCCTCTATATCATGATTGCTGTCAGTTGCCAGTAGTTATACTTTGCTTGAGCACCTTTTGTTTAACAAGAAAAGCTGTTCTTTTATATTTGCCCAAGTGTGTTAATCCATTTGGCTTCTTTTCTTTTATTCTCACCAATGACAAAACTCATCGTGTTTCCAATGAGTGAAGACAACCCACATAAACGTTACATCTTGGAGCTATTACTTTTCTGACTTTTAAGTTATTTAATTTCAGTGATGTTTTTTGCATTGATTTGCTACTAGTTTTGTTTCAGTAGGTCTTGATTGTGTTCATAGAAGTTCAAAAGTTTTTATGTGATTGCAATCATTTGTGATAGTTTAAAAACAGAATTTTATTGTCAAAAGATTAAAATTTTAGCTCGATTTTTTCAAAATAATTGTATCCACTTATTTGCAAATTGTTTGCGATTGTAATTTCTTCGAAATTGTCATTGTTGTTCTTTTTCATTGTCTTTCTTTTGTTTTTATCTAAATGTGTAGGTTGATATCTAAGATCTTTTGCGTTCATTTATTTTCTGATGACATTTTCAATGAATTAAACATTTTTTTTAAAAAAAATCAATTCTAAAAAGTTTCATTCAGTTGTTTATGTTTTCTCTCCTGGTATTTATGTTTCGACTCGTGTACTTGGTGTTCAGTATTAGAAGGTTCTCTTGTAATGAAGCTGACAATCTTCTTTTTAGTTTGGTTAGTTCTTTTGGATCTATTTTATGATCTGTCCTTCTACGTGTGTTTTTTTGTCGTCAAGAATTTTGTAACAACCATATGACGTCGCAATAACTTCAAATCTGCCTTTTATTTGTTCAATGTTGCAATTTTGAATGAGTTACGTGCTAGACGTCATTTTTTATTCTTACTGAAGTGAGTGTTTTCTTAGTTGAGTTCTTTTAGTTGAGTTCATTTGCGTGATTTTATCACGCTTGACGTACGTACCTCGCTCTTATAGTCTTTTGTTAATTTAACCGAGGTAGAGAAGGTCAGCTGAGTGTGTGTCACAATAATAAAAACTTTATCGGAACAATACCTACATTACTTTTTCATGCCTCAAGAACCATGAAAGTTGTAGTGCGGATAAGTGACGAAAATATTCTACTGAAATTTCTGTAAGCACACTCGGATTTGAGCTCTAATTGCATCAGATGTCATAGAAACGTTTTCATCATATAAATCATCTATCCAAATAATAAAAAATAAATAATTTTTCATTTACATTTTTTTTTACTTCAGTTCAACTGAATACTTAACAAAGAAATCTCAAAACAACAATCTGCAAATTATTGCGTTTCAATTGAAGTTTCTTATTGACAGAAAAAAAAATTTCTATAAATGCACATAGCTATGAACTGCTTCTAGGACCTTAAGAACGACCGGAAAAAAATTTTGGGGAAATGAAAATAGCTTTCGTAGTGCTGATAGAAAATTAATATGGCAATTCATGATCTGCTATCAATTATTGATTGTGCAGTCCAATATTTTAAATGCTAGGCATGATGAGGGGCCATGTTCAACAAGAGCCAAAAATGCATGGTTAAGCATCAATTTTTGGCACGTTTCAATGTCGAATTTTTGCATGTACAACGGCCCCACGAAGAGCATTTTTAAGCCTTGAACAGCATGCTTAAGCAAACACACGATAGAGGTTAATGACTTGAAACGTGCAAAAGCAAAAAATAAATGGATGGGAAGCAAACCTGGGTCAAAAGATTGATTGTCAGGCGCACTTACCACTGGGGTGTACGGTTGTGCAGACAGCTTGCCCAAGGAAAGGAAATTGCTTCCTTGGTAATTTGTGTTATTTTTGTGATAACGCAATTGTTAACAACGCCCCTATTTTTGCGTGTTTTAAGGGTCCTTAAACATGGAGTCTATGGTAGTGAACGCTTTTTGAGACGCGTTATACCGCCATATTTAAGCTCCTGGTCTGCACATGTTTTGCTTTCATTATGCATGCCGCATAGCAAAAACCAGCAAACACAAAAAAAAACATTGACTAAAAATTTGCACCATTATGCATCGATAGCGGAGGGGATGAGACCTATTGTTGTTAATTGAGGGGCACGGGTTCACGCGCGAGTCTTTTCAGAAAATGGCTTCTGCTTTCTTGGCAAAATAAATGGGTAATTTTTGTTTTTCATTTACTTCTGTCCGTATTTCTTCATCTTCAATTCGTTTTTATATTTCTTTTGAAATCATAATTTTTTCTTCCGATCTATTTAGCTTTATATTAATTCTGACTCCATTGCTGTGTCACCGTTTTTTTAACTTTTGCATGTTATAACGCTTCTTAAACACGCAGCCTAGCTTAGTAAATGCGTTTTGTGAAGCGCTATGCCACCACATAGAAGCTCTTTATTTTCTTCACACAGAAGCTCTCAAGTTTTAGCGCTCCTTTAAAATGAAACATAGCAAAACCAAAAAATGTCTAGAACAAGTAATACACGTGAAAAAAACTAATCAGTAGCTTAAGCGGTAAAAGTTAAATAAGGGACATGGTTTCGAGGCCGAGTTGGCGCGAAACAGAAAGCGTAAATTTTATTTGAACCATCTATGCCTTCAAATGACTTTCTTGTGATGCTTTTGTTGGCCTGCTTGTTTTTAAATAGACCAGCTATTTAAAATTTTTCTCGGTAATCCATGTTTTACATGAAACATAGATCTATGGAGCTGTAGTGACCTTGCCGTCCTGCAAATAGAGTGCTCTATAAAGACTACAAAGTCGCGAATTTTATTTAAATCGAAACTTGAATACTTCAACCAAGCGTTAAATGAATGAGTAAATGACCGTCAAATTTTTTGATGAGGTAAAATTTCAATTTGCTCTTTTTGATTAATTTTTTAAAGTAATTTTCGCTTCTAAATTTGGGTATTTCCTATTATAGGCTTATGCGTAGTCATATTAATTTTCACTCCCTGCATAGTGGTGTTGTAAGTTTAAACCGCTCCACTGTAAATACTCCATAATCGATTGAAAAAATTCTCGGAGGGGAAGCTAGAAAAGGAAAGATTCTCAGTTCTTAATCACAGGAAAGGAAACATTAGTGTGTATTTTTTATCTGCCTAAATATTTTTTATCAGTTAATCACACAATACAAATGCATGTTACAGTAAGTGTCCAATAAAAATAGCTGTTACGTCAACTGGTCAATCATAAGTAATACTGTTTGACAGCTGAAATAATGTTCAGTATCAACTATCAGGTTTGTTTTTAGGACAGCTATATTAACGCAAAACACAGCCGATAGAATACCCGAAACGACTACTGTTAGACTGGTGGTTGGGGGGGGGGGGGTAGGTGAGTGGACGGGGTAGATATGTAGGCGTTCGGGGGAGGTGGGAGGTAGTTTCGAAAGGTAGAAAGGACTTATCTGGGATCAAGAATTCGCAAAGTGACCTTTTCACCTTGAATATTACCAGCATTTTCAAATTACCATATATTACAAAGTGAGCTACTGTTAAAATCCAACGTGCTAAAACAGAAGGTAATGCTGGAAAAGAAAAGTCAAAAGTTCAAGTCATGAGCAAACTTTCGTTAGCTAAAAGGCCTGTAGGGTCTCAATACTCCGCTTCGAGCCGTAAAAACGAGTATCTTGTCAATAGAACACATTATACTGCTTTCAGCAATGGTTGTAAATGATTTCCCTTGGCCTGCCAGCCACGTTTTGATCAATTGTAAGCTAGATACGCTGAGAAACAGTAGTATTTAACCCCATTTATATGAGATATGATACCTTTTTAAGATATGGTCTGTCTTATAGCATCTTGTACTATATTCCCCCATCTTAAAAGATCTTACAAGATACAAATTAAATGCAATATTCATCGACCGAAGTAACTCTTAGCTGTGTCATTTTGTTTCAGTGGTGCAGTGTGTTCGTTTCTATGCGTGTGGTTCTACATGGTGGGGTTTGTGTTCCCATTCCTCTTCTTCTCAATGCCAGTTATGATATGTGAGGGACTCAAATCCGATGAAATCATCACTGATGTTAGTTGTTTTCCTTCTTCTCTTTCCATTCAAAAGTCACATCAGCCGGCGACCCTACCTTCAATTAATAATGCTCTAATTGGCGGGTTTTAGTGCCCTGAACTTTAGACCAATTCATTATTATCTGGTATAGTATAACTAGTTACCAATTAGTATCGTCGTTCCTTTGTCGCCATTCTCCAAACAGTAAAGCCCTTTTTATATGTATTGTGGAAATACAGTGGGAAAATGGACAAAATGGTCCACTCTAGTTGATATGGAATTCGAGCCCGCTCATTTTCTTGTTGTTCAGACCCACTTTAGTGGGGGAGGAACTATATACTCAAATGGGTTTTCTTTTGATCAGACAATTTTGGCCGATCGATATAAACATCGTAGAGAGTTGTGAGCGATATCCTTAAAAAGCCCGTCCAGTGTAGAATATGGAATTTAAATTTTTTTTCAATATTCGCTTTTTATAGGGAGTTAATGTTTATACGAGGTTTAAAGTTTTGTGAATATGTGAAGTAATTCAGCTGTTTTTATTCACATTTTCGGTATCTTTGACCTAATATTTGTAAATTGTGCTAAATTTTGTTCAATTTTTTTTGTTGTAGTGTTATTGATTTTATCTCTATAGATTGAGGAGGGTTGCTGAATTCTTCGATCCGAGTTTTTTGGCTAGAATTTTTGCTAAATTTTTTAAAATGCTACTCTTTCGTGAACAAATTTGTTTTTTTTAGAACAATTATTTTAAATTTGCTGGACGTAGATACCTTAAGACTGCTGCCATATTCTTTTTAAGCAGGCAAAAGAGCTGCTTCTACACCCGTTGACTTTGAGAGTCTTCTGGAATTTTTTAAAATGCTACTCTTTCGTGAACAAATTTGTTTTTTTTTAGAACAATTATTTTAAATTTGCTGGACGTAGATACCTTAAGACTGCTGCCATATTCTTTTTAAGCAGGCAAAAGAGCTGCTTCTACACCCGTTGACTTTGAGAGTCTTCTGGAATTAATATTTCGCCAGTTTTTTGCAAATTAAACTGGATAATTACAAAAAAGGCATTTTTATTTTTGACAAACTGAAAAATTCTGTTGAAAATTTGATCTTCTTCGCAACCATTTGATTAAATGAGTATTTTTTTAGACTTGCAGTAACATCTGGGCTGATCTTGATCTCGCCATGGATCCTTACAGAAAAGTTTTTTTTAGATTTTAATGGCTCGCCTTTTTTTTCAAATTATTTCCGCTATGTAAAAAGTTTTATTGAAAATTTTTTTACTTGCAAGAAATTCAGATCAAGGCTCAACGAATGACAGAGTATTTACAAAAACAAGGACCAACAAAATTCTATTACGGATTCAGAATAAGCTCATGGTTTTTGTGGCTCTGACCAATTGTTTTCGTTAAAAAATTTTTACGTACTTTCTGAATTTTGCTTTCGTTTGTTATCTTTTTTATAGTCCAATGGCTTATTGTCCCCAGTGAAAGATTCAGTTTTTTACGATTTTTAAATGAATCTAGACAATTATTTCAGGTTATCTAATGTCTGTTTCAACTTTGAATATAATTGTTTTAAGAAAACGTCGGTTAATTTTTGAGTTTTGCCTCTATTTTTCATCCTATTTCTCTCAATTTTGGGCACAGTCTCAGCTAAAAAGGCAAAACCTTCCTCTGTGTTATAAATTAAAGTTCTTAATGGTTTTATGTTCAATTAATGGTTTCTTTCTTTTTATACTACGCGTTTTCAAGTTTTTTTTTTATTTTCGAGCTTAATTGCATGTTTTATGAGTTCATTTTGTTGCCTTGTCAAATTATCATATTAATGACCAGTCCAATTGAAAAAAAACATAGTAACGAAAATGCACAGCGTTGAGAAAAAGCGTATCTGGATATGTTAATTGATTTGGTTATATAGTTTATGCCTTTTGGGCTTAGACAAAGTTACCTCGCAAATTTTAAATGCATTGTTTTCTTTTTGCCTATGTTTGTCTTTTTCTGTAGTTGGAAGCAAAATACTGGATAACGATAGGTCTCAATTGTTTCCCTAGGACGTATAACTCAATCTGGATAGAGATTTCAATTTGAAGTTGCTTGTTTTAATGACTTTAAAAATGAAATAAGAAAAAAGCTTTTCAACTGTATAGTTGTTGCTTTTTTTCGTAACAAGACTTAATCTCACTAAATAGAAATTTTAATTACTGTTGTTGATTTGTACATATTTTGCGCTTGGTTATATGTTGTGTCATATTGCTTCGACCTATAATTTCACAAATTTTTCCGAGATTTCTAAACTGTTAAATTTTTGGGTTTCTTTTTGTTGTCCTCTCCTCGTAGTCCTTTTATAAGGAAAGCTATCTGATATTAAAATGAAGAGAAAATGACAACTTACAGTTCTTGTGGGTATGATCTTATATTTACGGTGCCCTGAATAGTGTGATCTCGTAAAAATGTTAGAAGTTTTGGCTTCTTTATGTATTTGTTGTTATTTTGTGGGGTCGTGACTTAGTAACATTATTAACAGGGCACATTTGGCTTCTGGAGGTATTAAATCTAATTGATCGCTGTTTGTCAAAGTTTTAAGTTCTACTATGACTTTTGAAAACATTTGTTTTCAAAATCATTTGGGTTTTTGAGCTTCGTCATTTTCTTAAATAGTTTTTCGGTCGAATTGTAGCTCAGTATCTGTAAACACAGGTCATAACACGTTTCCAGTGAAATATAAGTTGATCTTTATGAACGTTTTAGCTTCAAACATTTTTTTCTTGGTTTTTGTTTCTTACTACTGTTACTACGAGATTTCATAAAATATTTGAGATTTTTTTATATTTGTACATAATATCGTAGGTTTCATTGGCTTTGAAGTTTCTCGCAATTAAACATTTGATAATGACAATTCTCAACTGCTTCCTTTGGAGATATAAATTTTAGGGATTTCAGTTGATATCTAATGACCTTAATAATAGTAAAATTGATTGTTTTTAAAAACGGAAACGTGTTTTTGAACTTCGCACCTCCCTGCTCTTTTTGGTCGACCTGTTAACCAGTCGCATTGAAGACAGGTCTCCTATATTTTCTAATGAAGTATAGGTTAAATTGTTTCGTTTAGATTTTATCTAATGCGAGTTTGGTTTTATGATTTTATTTACTATAGCCACCGAGTTTTGGTCGTAAATAATGCTTGTTGTTTGATATTTATTATTGTCCTTTCTAGTAGTCCTATTATCAACAACGTTCATCGGTCCTCTAGGGTGGCATTATTTTATTTAATTGGTTGTTTTTTGAACGATATGTATTTTGTTGAAGGTTTTGTAACTTTGCATCATTTGGTAGCCAAATAACTCAAGAATGTGGATGAGCGGGGTCGGAACCTTATGTGCGTACGCACATTACCGAGCCTCCTTGTTTTAAATTTAATGTTGGTTCTGCTCAACCTGGTCTCATCAACAAAACGCGAATGTGAAATCGGCTTACGAAATATAGCAAGTGTTTTTCACAATTCCTTTACAGCTTGTAGTAATAAAACTAATGCGAGGCTTTTCATTGATCTTTTTACTGTCATTTGTACTATTAATTTACTATCAAGTGAATCACAGAACTTGTTTCAACAGTGTTTGCTCAATCGACTCACTTAACCAGACCATTAATACAAAACCATTTACTTTGTACTGATTTAATTAGGGTGAAATTTTGTGATACTTATATTTTTGGGAGAGTTATCTAAAACCAAAAGTGTTGTTAAAATAAAGAGAGATCTGAATTATGAGCAAAACCAAGAAAAAAATTTGTTGCAAACAGATCTCTGTTAAACCTAATGACGCTCAGCTGCAATTTTGCAGAACCGACTATTAATGAGTTATCTCGTATTAATATTCAATAAAAACTTTATCGTTCTTTTAGATTCTGGATCGAGAGTATTTCTTCGATGGGAAAAACGCATTCTACATTGCAGATCTCGTACTTGGCAATGGCTCAGTTTCTCTAACCTTCGGATCAGTGCTAGAGTAAGTTCTGCTGGAATGACAACCTAATTTTAACTATTTTTCAAACAAAGATTCGATTTGATATGAAACAAGGAGAATCAGCAATATGCGTTTGGATATAAAGTTCAAACCATTCAAATTATGAGCATTGTTTGTTTTAAAATATAAAATTATTATCGATGATATTCTAAGTTAAGTATTTGAAAATCATATAAGGCTACATGAGCAGCCTGAACAATAATTGTACAGTTGTCTAATGGACTGTTTGCTTCCAGAACATTCTAAAAATACAAAAATTGGCAACCCCAATTTCACTTTTCATTTTTTTCAATTTTCCCAAAGCCTTTTGTGAGCTTCAATTTCCAAGAGACAACAACTTGTTTGTAAATTTGAAGGCAAAATCGAACTGCAATTTTTTTTAATACGTGGCGTTTTATCTTCAATTAAGCAAAAAAATGCTTTCGAAACAAAACTGCGTAGAACGGCAGACAATCAGCGCTTAGATAAACAAAGTCTTTCTGCTAGACTAAAGACCACAAATTAAAAAAAGAACAACCATTGGGGGAAAAAATCTTCCTAAACGTGGAATTTTTCTTCAAATTCGAATAGACAATTGAGCTAAGCGGTTTTAGGCTTTTCTGTACAATAATTGGCTTAAAATTCATACGCCAGGAGTCAGCAAAAGCAGTGAGGCGGCAAACAGCGTCTTATGGTGGACAACTACTAATAAAACTTTTGACAAAAATCAAAAAGAAAGTTTTCAATCAATTTTTGCCATCAGCTGGAGCGTTTTCTATAATATAGTCAAATTGTAATTCGCACTGCTGAAGTAATTTGTAGAAGCAATCATTGTCGTTGGGACTCCAGATGAAAATTTTTCCTCAGTTGTCATTGACGGTTAAAAACTGCCATGTTCTGCAATTTTTATTAGCAAAAAAGTTTACGGGGACAGAATTGCTTCGATTATTGCTATTGAATTTTAACTTCTATAAATTAAAGTGAAAAAATCTAAAGAAGAGCTAAATTTTTCGTCAAAATTCAATTCTCTATTGAAAGAACAAAGCACCAATCCGAACATTTTCTGTCTGAAATCAACAATTTTTTAATCTGATGAATATTTTTGCATGCCCAGTGTCCGCTGATGAAATACACTTTAACGCAACCAAAAGTTTCTCAGGCTAATCTTTTCATTCAAACAATCGGCTTCTGAGGAGTCGGAGCGTAATTGTTTAGTTCAATAAAAAGCTGTCCGGTTCTTAATAATTTGCTGCAAGTGGAGCAATTTCAGCTACAGAACATACCGACAGTAACATTTTATTTTAAATGGGAGTTCTTAAAGTTAAAAGTGTCTTTCATTTAATTTTTTTTCACCCCGTGCAACTAGTCGATTGAATTTCCAAAAATGGAGTGAGTTTTCTTTTTGACAATTTGAAGCATTTGGAAATGTAATTATGCTTCAGTTCGGGCAGAATAAAGTTGATTGATAAAATTGGATAAATAACGAGCAACTCACTATAATTGATTGCTTTTTAACCAATTTTCCCGGTTTGTGACTCTCACTTTGGATCGTCAATCTGTTTAAAGTAACGTCTTATTAGCGTTTTCAATATACAATCCCGGGTTGAAGTTTCTTTGATTTCATACAAGGATCATATATGATTTCATACTGTCCATATTTGATTTCTTAGTACAATTCTAGTATGAAAACAAAGAAATCATATATGATTCTTGTATGAATACCAAAAAATCATATATAGTCCTACTATGATTATCAAGAAATCATATTAATCCTAATATGATTGTCACGAATCATACATCTTTCTTTCTTCGAACTAAGTTTTAAATTGCGTCGGTGAGGTAACACTAATGTGATTCCCCCGGCATCACGTTGTGATCCGCTAAAAGAACCTCTAATGCAATACTTATTACAAAACTGAATTCTAACGGAAAGAAAAAGTCTTTCCTTATTTCATACTCTCTCGAGTCTATTTCTACTTGTAAAAGCTCATTTATTAGAAACATGCAAAAAATTCTTTTGCTTCTAAAATCAAAACTAATTACGCACAGAATCCAAATTTGTTGCTCTACTGCACTCAAATAGCCAAATGCAGACTGCACATACTATTAATACTATTTAATAAATTTAAATACCATTTGACTACATTTTACTGGGTTTTTTGCCATCAGTCAAAGTTTAATGCACCATGTATGAATTTGTTTGATATCCAAGAAATTATTTTTAGATTTTCACCAAAAATAAAATTTAAACAGTTTTTCGGCTTTCACTTTTTTAGTATTATTGCTAAGAAATTATTCCAAGAAATTATATACTACTAGGAAACCATACAAATCATATTTTTCCTTGTTTGATTACTCATAGTCATATGTGACCAGTATGAATTCAAAGAAAGTTACAGGGTAGGTGACCTCGGAATTTATAAATATTAAATATAGTTACGAATATTTTTGAATCATCTACTCGTTTGCGGAGCGTAAACAAGTGAGAAATGTGAAAATTTTCGAAAATTGTGTGTTTATTTTTAATTCAAGAAAGGAAAATTTTAATGAATTCTCTCCTGGGACCGCTTCATAAAATTTTGTTGAAAGGTATCAGTTTTTTTACTTGACATCAGTGTCAAAGCTTATAAATATGATGTTTATTCAAAAAAAATTTTCAATGTCTAAAATTTGGGATCGAAGTTTCTCCTAGATTTGTTTTTGAGCTCGTTAGAAGAATAATTATTTGACAATGAAAAAATTTCACCAGCAGGAAAAGTCCAGTAATTGTCACTTCAATTATCCTCAGGAACTTGAAACAAAATTTGAGAAACAATAATCTTGTGCACAGCTAAAAAATCGCTGATGTGTAGAAATTAGATTTGTCAGTGTTCTTTATTGTTCAAAAAATTGTTAATACACAATTCGATGTAAGTTTTTGTTTTTACACGTTACAGCCCTATAGCTTTCTACAAAATTGTCAAAGCAAAAAGCCGTCATATTTTGCGGCTGATGAAAAAAGATGAACCATTCAAACAATGAAAAAGTGCATTTCTAAAAAAAGATCTAAATAGCTCCTTCTAAAACGATATAAAAACTTTTATTTTAACTAGCGCATTATTTTTAGACACGGCAATTCGTGAAATATTGTAATTATACGTTATTATCTGTTGTACGACTGGTTTATGCACGTTGTGACCAAAAAAAGGTTGCATTCAACATTCTTATGATTATTCTATTTTACCAGAAATAAATGGGTTTGAACTGTTTTTTTTTTGCTTCCAGTGACTGTAGAAACGGGTTACCAGTGTGGTCATCCTTCAGAGTTAGTGAGTCAACCAGTTACGACCTCAACTCCTGGTTCAACGTCTCAAATGTAAGAATACCAAATAGTAAAATGTTCAAACTTGTTAAATGATCTCAAACGAAGTCGAATCTTTGTCGGAAATTTGACTCAGATGTCGTTAGACACTTGTGTGAAAACCGTAAAAGCTGTCTACTAGATATTAAATTAGCTAAAAGCATAATAACTCGTTACTGTAGAACTGATTTGAACTCAAGCATTTTCCTATCTGATGTTTGTAGTGCTTTTTACAAAATCTCTAGCTTTTGGGGACCATAGTGAATATTAGCTGTTTCTATTTGTTATGCGACTTTTCGCTGATCATATTTTCGTCTGACGGGTCTTGGTTTTTTGAGTGAATTTTATAACGCTTGATTTTGGCGTGCTCTAATTTCCACTCAATGCGCAATTTAAGCTGCTAAATTAATTCTCAGCACTTTCGTACTAAAAAAGAAATCAAAAGAGCGCCAAAATTAAATTCTTTGTTTTAAATTTTAGTGTGATCTATGCTAAACTGCAGTACCGTCAATTCAAGCCCCTTATTGATATTAATGCTCCCCTGACAAAAGTAAGGCAGACAATTTACCTCCCGTCTGTGGTATGAGAGCAAGTCCTCGACCGACCGCAGTCCGTTGTTTGATTATTCTTTAAATTTAAAATTTTAGAGCAGTCAAAAGCCAAAATTTCTTATTCAGTCGACAGCATTGGTTCAAGCAGCGTTTCGGAAGCCGATCGACTCCTTATTAATGTTTCATTAGCACTTTTGCAGAATTAAATGTATCCTCTCGCATCATAAGCAAGTTCTTCATTTTCTTTTCCTACTTACTCTTTGGGTATATGAAATTAATAGGCAACCCTTTTAAAAGCAATTCACTTTTTGAATCAGACGTTTTGTAAAACATCGATTGTGACATTTTGTCCTCTCTGATCTTAAAATCCGCTTCTTACCCTAGTTCAGCAATCGTTGTTTGGGAATCGTTCAGGAATCGTTGTTCAGGAATCATGGTATAATGTAAACAATTGTCGCTATGTTCAGTTTCGTAGATTAAAAATGATCTGTGTTTTAGAATCAGAACGCTTTTAAACGTGAAATCGTCGCTTGTGGAAAATGACATGTTTTTAATTTCTAATGATCATATAAATACAGAGCAAATGCATTTTATTTAACTGAATCCCCATCAATATTCAGAGTTTGTTAAACAAACAAAAAATCCTACATGTTCAAATAGTTTTATAAATGAGCTAAACAAGAAATTCGACCTATTTATTTTGTTTTTGAAAAAATGTCGCCAACAAGTAGCTTTGTAACTCTTGCGATTAGAAAGTTATCATATATGGAAAAACCGACGTTTTCTTATTTTTCATCTGATCGATGGAACCAAATTTTCCGAATCTCAGAGACCAAATATACTCTAAAATTCCACCTCCATTGATGGTTTGCCGGAATTTTATTTTTGATTTTTACCAATATATTTTACAATTTTTTTACTGACACATTTTGGTACCAAAAGCTATGTACACCTAGAGACTTTTGATAAAACGCCGCAAACATAAAAAACATATTTAGTTCAAGTCAGTTCTCTAGTTACAAGTCATCAAGCTTGTGATTCTTTTATATCTAGTAAAAAATTCGTTCAGTTCTAGCGATATCTGAGTCATTTTCCCGACACTTTATCGTCCTAATTTTCAGAAAGAACTGTCTCTTTTCCTAATTGTTGCTAAGAAATGACTCATAAATTTTCATTTGGATCGTAATCGATATCATAAGTAATCGCTTGTCCGAATTCGTGGTTTTTTGCCATAAAAATTTTTTGAATTCTTTGAAAAACCCGCACAGTTCTTTTGCTGGTGACGCGTTGAGCCGGTTGCTTTTTGGTATTTTTTTCATACATGCGGTTTACTAGATCTTGATCTTGAGATGAGTTGCCTTTGGTTTTTGTCCAAAAAAATTGGAGTAGCAACCATTAAAAGAACAAATCAGCTCGACCATCTTTTCTGTGTAAGCCGAGAAAACGAGAATGAAATCTCATTAAAACATCAAAAATTCACTCCCCTTTTCACATCATAGTTTAGATCAAAATTATTTAGCAAAACTAACGCTTGAAGAGCTCAAATGGTGCTGTGCGTAGCTTTTTGGTGCTGTATTGTGTTACAGCTTGAATGTTACTCATTTTACCATGATAATCTCAGTGATTTTGGAATTTGCAACTTATCAGCAGTTAAAAGTTAGTTTCACCCTTCAGGAAGAAAAGAATGTTTTCATTTATTCAGTTAATTTTAAAAGATATTTCATAATTTTAGTTTGTACAGCATTTTGGCTCAGTTATGTATAACCTTTTGTTCTATTTTATCAACAATTTTATCAACCTGGTTCAAAAAAATGTTTTAAGCAGATTTTGCAATTTAAGCCGTAATTTTTTGTTGGGGTCACTTAATTTTTTTCACGTAATCTATTTGCAAAAAAACTACGTTGCAAAAGGCACATTTTGGGCAAAACGTACACTTTGAATCTTTCGTGGACAACGGTGACAAAACCGTCCATTAGCCTTAAAGTCTCATATTTCTGCTATGGTTAACTTAAGAAACGGTTGAGAAATAATTTTTTCTTTGATAGAGGGTTTCTTTGATATATGTCTAATTATCAGGTTGTTAAGAACAACAATGACAAATTCGAGAAAATTTACTAGACCTGTAGTGTGCCTTTTACAAATAAATGGATAGCAGCAAAAAGGTGTTTTCGTTTAGCTTGTTCAAAATAGTTCGACGGAATTTGACGATGCGTCCGGCTTCAACTTCTCTTCTTTCAACTTCATTGATGGCGACTTCCAGAGTGACATTGATCAGATCCAGACTGATGTGGCCACTTTCCAGACAAATCTAGACAACTTCAAGACATTCGTGGACAATACCGTTGGTTTTTAATTGCTCTCAAACTGAGTTTGTAGCAATTATATCAGTCCTGCTGGTTTTAAACCAATATTCAATCTGTTAGATTTTTCGTCTGACCAACAAATTTGTGACTTTTTGTCTTGAGAAACGAGATGAACTGGCAGAGCCCGAGAGCAATAAATCTCTTAACAGTACAGTTAAAGCCTTACGCTTTATTAGTCTCTAAGTGGGCGGTTCACCAAAACTGTTGAGAAGACGAGTTAGTTCATGATATGAAATTTCTTAGAGTTTTACTCCTTGACCCCTATTCTCTCACTCATCATCCAGCAATCCCATATGCACCCGCTCCCCCTCTACATTGTTGGTGGTTTGAATACCTCCTCCCACTTTACAAACTGCTATTTTTAACACCCCGCCCCACTTTCCTTTAAATTCTACTAGTGTCATTATTGCACAATCGTTTTCAGCGTGCAGAAGAGTTCTCTTAACCCCCAAGCCAAAGGCACTATTTATGATTTTTTGAATAGTAAAATGTGCCGATGTACTTTCGCAGTAGCTATGAAGCTTAGCCATCCCATCAGAAAAATTAAATTTTGTTTTTGAAATTTACTCCACTGTAAAAAAAGACATTGGACGGTTTGTTTTTAACGGGAATGATGCCAACAGAATTATGAATTTTGTTATTATAAAACATAAGCACAATTGTTTCTTTGCCTTAAGTTTACTTGAACAAAACAGTGGAGTTCCATAAAAGTTAAATGTTTTTCATATCGGAAATGACCATTTAAAAAGAATTTGGTCATTTGAAGTGTCTAGAAAAAATCAGTTTAAAAAACGAAGTGCGTTTTTATTTTTATAATGATAATTCTATACAATTTGATAATAGTTATAACGTTATGAATAACTTTAGTCGTTTTAATAAGGTTTAGTTCTATAAATTACTTTAATTCAGTCAGTTTCCCAAACTTCATTATTCAACAGATTCTACGTTTTCGAAGACAACCTTCATAATTTTAAAATATTTTTTATGTTTCTAAGGTCAAACGGTTTTAACATTTCTTGGTTCGCCGTTTGGAGCCCTTGATTTATATCTAAAACATATTGTGTGCGGAAGATCTTCTCATAAATCTTCATATGAGGACTATCTCATAAAAGGCTCTGCACTTTTGGTGACGTTTACTCAAATCATAAGCCAGCCACTTCCAGTTAAAAACTCGTTACTTTGAGTTATGAGGTCGCTACTTCAGGTCATTAGTTCCCTATTTTCAATCATAATGTCGTTACAACGAATCATTCCTTGGTACGCAGAAATTTAAATTTGCAATTTGCATTCTTCTATTCTTAAGTTTTTTTTCGGAAAAATTTTTCCAATTTCCCGTATGTTTAAACAAAGAAAGATGCAAATTGTCCAACTAAATTTTCAGGTTTCAACCTCGGAAAAAAGCTGCGCAATTTCAAAGTGAGGCGTGCTAAAACTCACAATATGATAAACCAAAAAGGTTCCACGATACACTTAGTGGCAACATAATGGCATATTCTGCCAACCAAATTTTTCCGAAAGGACTAAATTTTTTCACCATGCCTTAGAATACTGAATCGAAAAAGAAAATATCAATTGCAAAAATTGTCCAACCTTTCCGGCTTTTATTCAAATTTTCTGATAATCTGTCCACCAACAGGTTTATAAAAATATCACAAAACCTATGTACAAACCAGTTTCATACAAACGTGTGTTGGTATATACCTCAAAGGTGAATGTTAAAAAGCCTACATTTGAGATGGCATGATAGTTAATTGCTCTCGAACGAAAGTTGAAGCAATTATTACAACTGGAATAGGAATATTGGAGTTCTACAGGTTTTTTTTTAGCTAGAGCAAGTTTGTTCATGGCTTGAAATTTGACTTCTTTCGTTTCGAAGATTTACTTCTGTTTTTGATTCCTGACTTCAATTTTCGAACATTGACTTTATCGGTCGCTTAGTTTTTGATGTATAGTTATTAGAAACTGCTGGTAATATTCATGGTGAACAGGTCATTTTGATAGTTTTTGATCCTATATAGGTCACCCCTACTTATCTAAACTACAGACCCCCACCTACATGCTTGACCATTTTTGCGTTTTTGTTTTAGAGTGACTTCTTGAGTGACTTTTTCACACTTTGATTTTTTAGTTTTCTAAGTTGCTCGCGTTCTGAAATAAAGTTGGTTGGTGAAACCGATTGTGAGGGCAAGAAAAGGAATCATATCAGACTGCTTTCCTCGAGGTCAGGGGTTTGAAACCACGTGGGGTAGTTTTTTGTCGTACCCATGAAGCATTTCTATGCTACACCCCCCTCTAATTTAAATTGCCCCCGCTTGTCCTTCGAGAGCGATTCATCGGACGGATTATGTTTGTGTCGGTTTATGTTTTAGGTTGGTGTTTATTACAGGCAACTGAGCACCACTCAAGGCAGTTCTCCAACTGGAATAGTGGGCACTCCTTGTCAAGATTCAGCCTCTGACTGTGATTCGTTAGAGGATATATTGACAGCACTGCAAGCTGTATCAGTTGTAAGTATTCTCATATTTTCCGTTTGTCAGCTTAGTGGGTGCATATTATCTGCGCCCCCAGACGCACGTGCCATATTTTTACATAGTGATTTACTATGTACTGGCAGTGCTTTGTAACTGGGGGTGCATAACTTACTGGGGGGGGGGACTGTTAGCGACTGTCAGCGTTGTTACCTTGGCCCGGTTGAACACCTGTTTTCACCATCAAAAGATTTTGTAAATCAAATTAATATTTTTAGACAACTAAGATTTCCTTCTCATCATTTTACCGTTTCGTTTCTCTGTATGGAGATCAAAATAAGATAGGATTTATTATATCCCCATCTTAGTGGGCATATAGCCTTTATGCCCCCAGCCGCACGTGCTATTTTTTTTACATAGTAACGTGCTTTATAAAACACATAATTTGTAACTGAGGGGCATAAAAACACTGGGGTGCGGGGCAGAATAGATCTAGCAGATAGATGGCATAAATATTCTGTCGACTTTTTGGCAACTTTTGTTTTATTTAATGAATTCAAATTCTCGTTTTAGTTTTGTGTTTTTATTTCTTAGCCCATGCAATACTGACTTAATTGTTTCTGATGCTAACTTTACGAGAATCGCATTTGTTTTAAAAAAAATACTTCTCTAATTTTGATTTATTAATATTTTTATATTACAGACCTCAACAGCAATCACCAACGCAGAAACGAGCTTGTCAACTGTGATAACTAACAGGGACATAATGAACAGTAATAAGGTAAGTTGGGAGATGATAATGCAAAAAAAGGCCCCCCCCCACAAACAAAATTACCACCCCGCCCCTCCACCAATCACACTTCTTTTTAAGGGAGGGGGTAATTTTTTAATTTTTGATACTTATATGTTACCCCCTTATCAAACAACATTTTGAGGGGCAATTTTTCATTTTAGCCACACTTTCAAATTGCGTTTTTAATTACACATTTTTTGAGTTTTAAATGATTGAGGATTATCACCGTATTTTTGTGTAATCCCCCCTTATAATGATATTGTGTAATCCCCCTTATTAAAAAATGTGATATGAAATGATGGTGAGTTGCTCACCTTAATATCAGAAACCTTTCACCAGTCGTTGAAACATTTTAAATTCTCTCTTTTATGAAACTTGAAATTTGATCGTTTCCGGTTGTCCAAAAAAACGTTTTTGAGAATATCTAGCAGCACAACTGCGCAAACCAGCAGCTCGCTCTAAAATTTGCTGAAAAAAGCCACAAAAAGAAGCCAAACAAACTTTGTCTGGAGAAAGTTTGGTGCTTTTTAAGGCTGTTAAGATCCACCGTTTGTGATTATTTCAACTCTTGCGGATTTTCTATCATTTTTATTGATGATACTACCCTATTTTAATTCTATCAAATTTGAATAAAAATCATGGGAAAATGCAATAACGAATAATGTTTGATTCAATGTTTGTTTTTTATGGTCATTATCTCAGTACGAAATTCTTTTTTTTTCCTTTATTCTCATTAAAACTACATTGTTTTCATCAAATAGCTTTCAGCTTGCTGAAGCGATTACCTCATAATTGTTGTTATGGGACATACAGCAAATCGTTGAGTTTACCGTTTCAAGATCAAAAATAGCTGCGACCAACATTTTCAACCATCAAGAACACCATTTCTTTAAAATTTTTGCCATAATTTCTAATAGTTTTTGCTATTATTTTCCTGTTTATTTCTTCTCCGTTGGTAAAATTAATACGCAAAGTTGTGCTCTGTGGATCCTTTATTTGTATGCTTTTTTCTATTAAAAAGAATTAAAAGATAATTTTTTGTTGAAAAATTCATGAAATTTTTTAAAAGAATTCAAATCTGACTATTAATACTTTTTTATAGAAATTTGTTTTTAGCTAGAGCTTTGCCAAACAAAAAATAACTTCTGCTGGTTTGAAAATGTAGCAAACCAAATCTTTGCAATTTCATCCTCGTGGAGATAGATCGAGTGAATATCGAACTTTAAAAGTGTAAGATGCTACAAAATTGCTCCAAATATATGTGATCAGCTCCTGTCATTATTAATCTCCGTGCAAAGGTAATCTCAATTAATTGAGAGATCTTACGAGATAAATGAAATCTTAAAAATTGAGATGGAAATTTAAGTATTTATTGGAAAATTGTTTTCTTATAGAATCTTGAGCGACAAAAATTACATGAAACATCTCACTGAACAGTGTCTGGTGCCAGTTGATTTGAATGAATCAGAAGAGATTTGTTCTTTGTTTTCCGACGATAACCGTCGATAGTATGTGAAGACGAGACAATTAAATGAGAAGTCAAAGTGTTGGTCTTCAATCTATACTGCTGGTCCGTACATTAGATACTTAAACGACGGGGTTAATCGCGGGACCACATGTATAACTTGAGAGTTCAACCCCTAGTTCTACTCTTGGTATATAGTTAAGTATTAAAGAAAGTTAAATGCAAATATGAATTAATAAGTTATGTTAAACAGCATCAATTATGAACCGAGCATGAAGGGATAGAATAATTAAAGTTGTTAAGACTGAGATAGCACTAAATAGTACAGGTTGAGTTATTCTAAGTTAACTTGTAACTTAGATAGAGTTTAAGAGATGTTAAATTATAACTTAGAGAAGTTAAGTTAAACTTACCTGATTTCCAAATTTGTGCTAAGTTAATATTTTATGACTTAGAGAGTTCTTAGTTAAGAACAAGTCACAAAATATTCTAAGTTAGAAAAATATCTCAAGTAAGCTGAGATTGAGCAAGGGAGCAATACGGGAGTATTATTTTAAATCAGAAGTTATCAGGGACCAAAAAGTGTTGTTAGTTGAGCGTGCAAGCTCCTTTTATACTTGCGGACACGTGGTTATCTAGTATCCTATTGGGTAGAGATAACAGTGTCGACAGAGTTACCAAGGTTAACTTGGTGTTATCTGTGTGGCGTGATAATATCACGTCATAGTATTCTCAGTTTTAGTTAGTGATCTTAAAATAGTAGCTTATTCAAAACTACTTAGTAATTTGTTCACATGTTAAAATGGACTTTGTCCAAATCAAGTTTGTGCTTCACGCACTATAACGTAAATTCTCAAAATAGCACTAAGATTATCAAATAGTGTTACTGAGTGTAGCACACTTCAGTACATCCCATCCCGGTCCATAGGTATTAAATCAAAACATTTAATTTTACATAATCGAATAAATGACTTAGCTTAATTTTATAATAATTAAGCGTTTAAAGTTTGTGAGGTAGATTACTTGGTTAAAGTTCTAAAGTTCATCGTAGCTTCTTGTTTCTGAGTTCTCTCTTGAAGAAGGGTTGACGATGTCCTAAGATACAGGGCTGTACAAAATAATAGATCCAATTTTTTTGGCTGGTCGTTATAATAGACCTTTTGAAGTTTTTCTATAAAATTGTGCTGCTAGTACATCTGACGTTGAAGAATAGAATAATATAAGTTGAAGAATATACTGGTTAAGTTAATGGTCTGTAATGACAAGCGAGGTAAATGAATAGGGAAATTAAAATTACTGCGCACAACACCATAAAGGCTAGAGTTGCCGCAATGACTCCCCAAATAAAGAATTCCGTTTCGTAATTCATCTTTATTTGAGTATTGTTGAAGAATAAATCAATTGAAGTAAGCTTTGTAGCTATAGTTTAAGGAATTAATATTTAGACTTGGTTGATCGTTATGAATTAGCTTCATGAAATAATTATTCTTGCTTTTCGTCATTGATTCAAAGTAAATAACAAATTCTTTTTGTTCAAAGTCTTCAAGAAATAAAATGACTTCGCATTGAAATTCAGAATAATATAATTCGGAGATTCTGAAAACTTTATCGTTAAAAATAATCTGTTTAGAAAAGTTAACCCAAGCGGATTCAACATGATCAGAGAGTTGACAATAATCTTTAAACCATTCGATATCAACACCTCCTTCAAAATATGTGTTCATTTTGAATAATATAGTAATTCAATTTTTGTGTCAATGGGGAGAATGGAAGATCATTTAATCTTTGAAAGGAATTGACAGGAAGATCCAAATAGTACTTAAACTATATATGGCGGATGGTGATGAATGCAAACCTGTTAACGAAAGGTTGTAACATTTCTATATCCGTGATCACCAAAGTATTGAAGACTAACATTTTAATTGAAATAAGTGAGCGGTCGAAAGTTTAGATTATTGATGTTAAGAATTTCCTCTGTATGAATAAGCTTTAGAATTTCAAATAAATCGTACTCAGGAATTTGATGAAAATAAACTACAATTTCATTGGAATTGTTATCTTGCAAGAATAAGATAATCTCTTGTAACTCAAATGTCCAATGAACTGACAATGGTGTATAGAATTTATTTCCAACTAAGAATGTTTTCGAAGTTTTAATAACTTGCGATTGAATAAATTCAGCGAGATCACAATATGTTTTGAAATATTTAATGTCTACTGAAAGGTTGTAAGACATTAAATAAATTATGGAATTCGATGGAACAATCGAATGATATCATAAGCAAGATAAATCGGTAAAGATAAAGAATAGATTTTATTAGAGAAGCGAGAACAATGGACTCATTGTTCACCATAAATTGCGCTAAGTGTAATCATTGAAGATAGTTTCAATGCGGATTACTTTACTTGATGTAAGTAATGGAATCAAGGAGAGTAAGGTAATCAAAATGGCTAATAATTAGGCGTTCGTTTAAACTAACGAATAATTTTCCTCACCGCGGGAGAAAGAAGAAGTAATGAAGGAAGTACTGAACATCAACAACCACAAAATTATCTATTCCATTCCGTGAGTGCTCAACGTGATGAGCGGAGGATGTGGAGTTGATGCTTCAGATTTGCGATCTCCAGTTGGAGCTCAGTAATCCGTTGTTCGAGCTGTTGAGAGCGTTGTCTTTCTGTCAGAAAGTTTTGCTGTACCTGATAAGTGAAGGTATCAAGCTGAGGAGTGAGGTTTGCTGTAATATTATCAAACGGGACTTGTATTGTTTGTCCTTGAAGGTTGTGATTAGTTAGTAGATAAGAATTTTTGTTCGACAAATAACCAATGAGATTGAATCTATTGATGTTGGGTTGCAACTGGTAGATTAAATTTGTATCGTAGTTCGGGTGTCCACTAAAACCGGGGGTTTTAGCTTGTATCTCAGCTTGATGTTGTTTTTGTAGGCGGTCTTGCAGGGGGGTAGTTGTGTAATGATGAAGATTAAGAAAGTTTGGTCGTTACGATTGAGTAGTTGTAGTGTTTGCTAAGACGTTGGGTACCGTACTGTTTGTCTTGGGTATATTTACTTCTAGCGGTGTTGCTAGGCTGAATGTCTCTCTAATGAATTGTTTACGTGGTTGTTTCTTTGCAATTGTATCTGAAGTTTTAGTTCTCCTTTTGGATGATGTAACTGTTGTTGATGAATTTGCACTAGTTGCTTGAGTTTGTACTGCTGAAATCTTGATAGCTGAGAGAAAAGTTGTAGATGGGGTAACGTGAGTTGTGGGTTGTACTAGTCTGTCAAGTTGCTTAACTCCAGATTGAGGTTTAGAAGTTGATTGTGTATTGTATTCAGGCCAACCACTTGAAGGTTCCTTCTGAAAGACTGGTATCAGTTCGTTAGGGATTGAAGAAAGTTCCTGAAATATCAAGTATTCTCTACTCTTATTCTATTCTAAGAGTATATTTTTTGAAGTTATTTTGCAAGTATTCTCTTTTTCTTATTTTTTTGTATTCTCTTTCAAAGTAAATCAGTAGTAATTTTGAAGTCAGTCTGTATTATCATCATATAGATTGATGATATTAAGGTAATAGAGGAATTAATCCTATACTGGAGACGTAGGAACGTTGTGATCGTTTCTATTTTCGTCTTTATTATTCTCATCATGTAGGTTTGGGTAACCACTTTTATTCTCAAATCTTAAAGCCTGTAAGCCTATATTCTCTGCATAAGGTGGAGTTTGAATAACTCGTTCTCTAATATTAATATTTTCGGTTTTTGGAACTTGCATTGTCCGTTCTCTATTTTCATCAGTGTTATTATTATCAGAATTTGTTGCTTGATAGATAGAAGTCAAAATTGGAACTGACATTAAGTCAAATGTGGCAGCAAAGAGTGCCTTACCAAAGTGAATAGATGCATCTGTAATTTTGTTAATTTGCATTGCTCGAATTAAGCATAAGACTATGTCGATAAGTAGCTTAATGAATAAGAAAGCGGCAAAGAATATTCCGCATCGCTCAATTATATATTGTATTTTACCAAAGGTTTCAACAAATTGATTATTAAAGAAGTCCGGTGAAATGAATGAATCTAGATAAATAGTTCTAGAGTTATAATAATTCGTGCCTGAAATATTTGAAAATGATTCTCTGCTATCTATTAATGACTTAGTAAAGTGTTTGAGAACTCCTTTCATATTTGAGTTGAAAGTTTTTGAATTCCAGAATGACATCATTTCTTTATATGTGTAGATAGAAGCATAAATACTTGCAGTAATAACATTCGCAATTTGTTGAATAACTATATGTGGTTTAAAGAGTGCAGGTCCTCTTACTTTTGTGATTTGTGGGGTTAGTTCAACCCATGAATTGTCATCGTCAACATCTAGTTGAAATAAGTTTGAATGTTTATCAGAGCACAATTGTTCTTCGGCTTCAGTGAAAGTTTGTCTAGAAATCGGATCAACGAAATGAATTTCATCTTCATAAAGAATTGGTATTCGATTATAGCACTTATTAAGAATCTGTAAGGGTGAATGAAATTCAGGACAATTATATAGCCAGGCAACATTGCCATTTGTTTTGAGAAACATAGATCTGTTTCTTGTTAAGGTATATCCAGCTAAACGCGGATTTTCATGAGAAATCATTAAAGTGTTAAGAATAGTTGAGCGCTCTAATTCACAGTCATTTCTTAATAGCTCTAGAGTAGAGGTTTGAAGTTGCCGAAGATTTTTAAAGTGCAAATAGTCAATTTTTGTTCCAAGATGTGCTTCGAAATCGATATTCTCATAAACTTGAGAATATGTTGTATCAACTGTTTTGTTGTCACTGGAATAGAATTTATTTTTTAGAGTTATAGCACCAGTATCGGGTTTAAATTTGTGAATGGGTTCTCCAGTGTTCATATCAAATCCGTCACGAAGACTAATGTATAGAGAATCATATGGCGTAGGATATACTATTCGTGGATGACTACATAAAGACTGTGGTTTATTATAAACTTGGAACATAAAGCTTTGTAAGTCGAAATCTGACTGAGCTGAAGTAAATTTAGGATCCTTTACTATGTAGTATTTGTCATTAGCTTTAATCATTTGAGCGTCAAAAGTGCGAATTACAGTGAAAAGACAATTATTGGGTTCATCCCAAGTGTATGCAAATGGATCAGTAGATGTAGAATCGCAGCCTCCGGCTGATAAAGAACAAGGTAGAGGTATATTTTGCCAGTTATTAACTGTGCCATCTCTAAGGTTTACATTCAGGCTAACATTTTGCATATACGTTTCATAAGTGTAGTGTGTAATCCAACCTCGGGAGTTACATTCATTGTTTCCAGTTCCAACATCGCCTGAGTTAAAGTTTGAGAATAAAGATTTGTCAAAATCGAATTCTACTGAACTAGAAGAGGAAAGTTTTATCTTTTTTCTTTCCTTTGCAAGTTTGCATTTCTGAGCATCAAGTTTAACTGAAGTAGTAATAGTATTATGTCTGGCATCTATGCCGCTAGAGTAAAAAGAATCGCAAAACCAACGTAATTGCTGTTGGGTTGCTTTACACATAGTTGCTTCTAACTTAACTTTGTAATTTCTTTGGTAGAGAGTGACTCGTGCTTGATTAGTGCTAATTTTATCAGGGCGAATTTCGCAAGGTGCTACTTTGTTGAGAGAATACATCTGGTTTGAAATCATTTTTGAGCAATCAAAGTGGTTAACATGAAGGTTAGGAGCTGTGTTTTCATAGATACTCATCTTTTCAATTGGTCTGGCGTCAGTGAAAGACGTTAAGAGTAATAATGCAAGAAATATAATAAAGATCAAATATTTTGCAGAGCAAGCAGTTATAACACAGAGAAGTGCGAGAGGTATTATAGCAATAATCTTAAGAAACTGAACAGAACGAATTTGGTTTCCTATGTATGTTATAAAATATTCTACTTTTGAGAGGAGTGCTTTCTTATCAGTAAGATTTTCTTTAAAGAACTGGTCTTTAATTAGTGATAGTGGCATATGGACGTTGCGTTTTGACCAAATTAATAACTTTTCAGGAGTCTCTAGTAATTTAAGGTACGGAATTTCTTCAGGTAGACAATTATTTCTATTTACGACACATTCTATGAAGTGTGGTTGAGAATCGTTATATTCAACTAGGAAATTTAATTCTGCAATATGCTGAGCAATTTCAGATTCAATATCAGTTGTTACAGGTAGGAACAGAGTTAAGCAAAGTAATATAAAAATAAGCATTTTGTAACTTACGTTTATTACTTCGTCTATTGCTGGTGATTTCTTGATTTCTCCGTCTTCCATTTAATAAACGAAGACAGTATAAGGTGAGTCTAATAAATTTAAGTTAATATTATCCGTGAAAGCAATCTGATATTTTAGCTCGTGAACGTGAGCGGGATTATAGGGTACCCAAAATATGACAAATTTTGCGTTATTTTCTGATGTTACGAAGAATGCAACTGTTCTCTGTTGATTAGAAACAAAACACTTGTCAAGTGTTACAGTTTTATTTCCGAATTTCAATATTTTCGGTAGGAGGAATATTCTAATATACGATAGCGGGTCGAATGCAAGGGCGGTAAGAACTTGTGTTTCAAGGGAAGGTGGTAACATAGATTAAGGGTCTACAGTAAAGGGAGCTTCGATGATATCAAGGTCTATTTCGTCTCTGTTGTTCAATTGGAAATGAAAGCGTTCAATATGTTCTGGTTTGTTAGGGGTCCAATAAACAATTATTTCTAAGTTTACAAACTGGTCTTTAACGAAGAAAATAACAATGTTTTCTTTATATGAAATATATGATCGATCAATTTTTGCTGACTTGTTATTATATTTCAAAATTTTATGTGGGATGTTATAAGGACTGTAGGAAGTTGAGAAAGTTGTTCTTGAAGCTATAACCCAAAAATCGTTTAGCGGAATATTCATTGATCAGTTGGTGGTTCTAAAACCAAACAAGGGACATTTAATATGTCTAAGTCAACTAGGCTTGAAGATTGAATTTGAATTAAAAAACTGTTAAGTTGTTGAGGGTTATACTTTCCCCAGAAGACAGCAATAGGGTCTTCGTTAGCAAAGAATACTACAGTTCTAACTTCGTTAGAAATTTGACAACTGGTTAAGGTGTTAAACTCACTATTGAATTTCAACTTTTGATTTGCCTTAATAGAAACCTTCACAAGTGTATCAGGGTTGATAGAAAGAGAAATAAGAAAACCGTTTTGGTCGAATGAGACTTCGGTCATAAATTAGGATTGATCAGCTTTTAGGGGGTTCTAATTGTGTTACGCGGTGTGTTAACTGGTGATGAATGTGTTCAATATGAGTAGTGTTTGTTAGAATTTAGAAACTTTCTAAATTGTCAGTCCTGTACTATGTTCTATCTGAAGGGTTATGTACTCCTTCTATAGTAACTGACTGAGAATTGAATTAAGAGTTAATATTGAACTGAGATACCTGATATATGTATTGTGGAGATGTTCTGTGACAAGTGTTTGCTGGTCACAAATTGAGATGCTTGAAAACTTTGTTAAGTTTTCTAAGTTTATTAGTTGATGGGGCAAAATGTGAAAGATAGAATTTGGGACAGAGAGAAAGAGGGAGAGAGAGAGAGAGAGGGAGAGAGAGAGAGAAAGTTAAGTTAGAACTGAATCTAAGAGCGAAAGAAGTAATTGATTTCAGAAGGTAACTGAGAAAAGTGATTTTGAGTTTGGGTCAGGTTCTTAAATAGTGGCTGTCAGGGCTAAGTTACCAATATTTGTGTGCTCAAACCTGATTGGCCAATGGCTAGCCTTGACTAGTGGCATGTAGCAACGTGATAAATTGGTCATATGACAAAATTCATACGACAAAAACTCAAAATTTAATTCTCATGTTTCAGTGCTATAGGATCGATCTTTATTATCTAAAAAGAATGTATTTTTAGGCCGAATTCTCAAAATTCATTTCCAAGAAGTTGTGGACTATATCTTTGTGTATTCATGTTAAGCTTTTCAAGTGCTTATCGCAAGTTGCCTTAAAACAGTATGTGTTAGAATATGAAAAATTTGATCTTTTTAGAACTTAACGGTGTTATATCAACTTTGTGCTTTCAATACGTACTTTCTTGGTTGAATTTTCCAATTTCGTTTCGTCTAAGTTGTAGGCTATATCTTTGTGAATTCATGTTTAAATATTCAAGTGTTAATCATAAGTTGTCTAGAAACAGGATATGTTAGAATAAGAAAAAAATGAAATTTTTGGAATTTAATTGTGTTATTTCTGATTTATGTGTTTTAAATGTACTTCTGAGCTGTATTTTCAAATTCCGTTTCGTCGAAGTTGTAGGCTATATCTTTGTGAGTTCATGTTTAAATTTTCAGGTGTTAATCATAAGTTGTCTAGAAACAGGATATGTTAGAATAAGAAAAAAATGAAATTTTTGGAACTCAACTGAGATGTTTCTAATCCGTGTGTTGTACACTTTTGTGAACTATTAGAGCAAACATGTGTTTTTGCAAACATGTAGTCTGAGTTGTGGAGTGGATAAATCTATCGAGTTGTTACTCTTTCTGAGATTTGTGTAAGGTTTGCACTTAGGTGACATAATTCTTACTTAGAGAATTTAAAATCGCGGTTAGCTGTTTGTACATAAGTGCTTTAATGTTTATTTTATACATTCCTTGGGTCCTTAAACTATTAAAGTTAGCTCTATTTGTTGACTATGTGGGTTGCTTAAATGTGCGTTTCCTGACAAATATGCGATTCAGTGTGGTAAAATAGTTTGCAAGGGACACATTCCTGTACTCAAGGTAATTAACTTAGATAAAATATTTGCTCATGGGAGAATAACTTCTACTTAGCTTTGCTTTGGGTAACATGTGTTTTGAGCATTATTTTGCAATAAAAGGTATGCGTAAATTGTGAAGGTGTATGAGTCTTGAACATGTATAGAAGTTTATGTGTGTGTAACAGCTTGCAACGGTGATTAATTGCGTGCTTTGTGTAAGATTTGTGTTGAGTGGGCTATTTGCTTTTTGCCTTAAACGTTCTTTCTATAAAGTTGGTCTCTCTCGACTATTAAATTTCAGTCCTTTAGTTTCTTCTTAACTTTCTTTCTGTATTTCAATCTATAACTTCTATTTTGTTCATTTTCTTTATTTTCTTCTTCTATATCTTTATTTAGCTGATTCTGTTAGTCTATTACCATGGCTATTTATACTCTGAATTATTTATACCCAAACCAGCAGATGGAGGATGACCTTGGCCATGCTGAGTTTGATTTATCGCAGAATGATGTAGAGCTAGAGCCTACATCTGGCTTTCGAAATACTATGCGCCGATATTTCTACCGTAAATACCTCTCCGGGGATGTAGTGGGTCTCTGTGCCAAAGAATTCCTCTTCTATATGTCCACTTCTTATCACTACTCTAGACTGGTGTTGGGTGAGGAAGAGATCTTGGGGATAACAACGGCAAAGAGGTATTTCAGTCCCTGGGAAAGGCGAGAAACAGAGTGTGTTTCAAGAGAGACAGTTGATATCATCAACTTCTTCTTGGGAAAGGATGTAAGTTATTTTCAATTACTCAGTTAATCTGAGGCTTGCGACGGGCTTTGTAGAGAAAAATAAATAGGATTATAAAATCTAGAGAAAAAAATGTAGGGTGTTAGGAATTGCAGTTTTGAAATATAAAGAACTAAGGGGTAAATAAGAAAATTTTTGTTATAGTTCTTCAATCGCTTATTTCGCAAAAAGGAGATAACTGTTGAAGAGTGTGATATGCAAGAAATGTTAGAAAAACAGTTCTGGGTTCTTCGTGAAGCTTGGTGGGACGTAACAACGGGGCCGAATTTGCAAAAATTGTATTCACAATTGAGGGAGTGGAATTATGAAGAGTGTCTGCCCTTCGAACCAAAGAACTTACGAGCGGTGTTGGTGCGAAACCTTGTGCTTACATTTATGGAGGATTAACTTTCATGTGTATTTTGGCTAGCTTTTTGTAATTGCTGTTTTCTGTTTTTATTTGGTTTTGTGCGTAATAACGCTTTTATTATAAAAGTTATTATTTGAAAAGAGATTTTGTGTCTCTATTTCTTTTTGAGTTTCTGTATCAAGTCAGAAGGAATAGGTTCACCAAAGAATGTAGGTGCTTTTCTATTACGTTGAGGTCTGCTCAATACTTCATTTGCGTCGGGTAAATTAGAGATATTAGGTGATGCTGTAGGTCTAGGATTATAAGGTGATGATGTGGGGCTATTATGCGTTGCTTGGGGGAATAATTTGCGTGTAGCTTTAAATTTACTAGTATTATCAGGTGGTGTAGAAAAATTTTCTTGCTGTGGGCTATTAGGTGAATACATATTTTGCATAGGGTAGGGGGTTGAAATGCGTGGGGGTAGGAAATTAGAAGAGCTTGTGCCTTGTATATGCGTAGTATTATCTGCTCGTGTTTGTAGCGATTCTAAGCCTGAATCTTTTGTTGGAGTAGCCTCAACGTTAAATGTTGGCTGTAGTGTAGTACTAGGATTAACAGTATATTGTGTTTCTACTAAGGGCCACTGTGAAATAGCAATATGTTGTGCGCCTCTATAAGCATTAGATTTGGATATAATATTCTTATTATATTGAGTATAATAATCGTCCGTATCGTCTGGGACTACATAGTTCTCAACTAACTCTTGTATTTTTTCTTCTTTCGGGTAATAAGGTACTATATGATTTCTATGCACGGTTTTCTTCTCATTTGTTTTATCATGTTGTATTTCATATGTAGTATTTGTTATCATTCGTTGCACAGTGTAAGGGCCTGAGCGTAGCTCTTGTAGCTTTTTAGACTTTAGTAGTCCTTTAGAGTGATTTTCAAGTAGTACTTTTCTACCTTCAGGTATAGGCTTTCCGAGTTTGAATCTATTTCTATACTTGTGCGCTTTATTCGTAGTTTGTCTACATTTAGTGTAGGTATTTGAGTATATTGTTTTAAATGTATTCTCTCGTTTTAACATTTCGTTAGATAATCTGTTTTGTAACAATTTTTCTATCTTTTTGTTATTACAAGTTTCTTCACTATGCGAGTGTGGTGGTAGATTATTACAATACTCTGATGTGCATTTCTTTTGATTATCTCGTAGTAGTCCTAACTTTAGTGATAAGGGTATTTGCGGTTTCGTTCCGAATAGTATTTCATAAGGGGTATATCCCGTACTGTAGTTTACTGCAGTATTTTGTGAAAATGCAAATTTACTAGTGTACTCGGACCAATTAGATCCACTTTTACTAATAAAATGTCTTAGGTAATTAGTCAAATGTTTATTTTGTACTTCTACTTTGCCGTTAGTCCACGGTGAATATGCAGTTCGGGGGCATAGTGTAATTCCCATTTCGTTTGTGTAGTGAACGAAATCATTACTAATAAAAGCCTTGCCGTTATCATGTACTATTTGTTGCGGTATACCAAATGTAGTTATAAATTTCTCTAGTTGATTTACTGTTTCGAGAGCTTCAGCATTCTTGCTAGGGTATACTTGTATAAATCTGGAGAAAGCGTCTACTATTACAAGACAAAATCTATTTCCTTTACTGAGTGGTCGTAGTGGACCTTTATGATCAATATGAAGTGTATGTAGGGGTATAGCTTCTAGTTGTCCCCATGGTTCTAAGGATGCTTCGTTCAAGTCTTTGCGTGCTGACTTATTAGTTTGGCAACTTAAGCAATCTAACATTAACATTTCAATCCATTTAAACATACCGGGCCAATAGAAATATCGCTTAACTCTATTGTAAGTTGTGCTTTCTGCTCTATGACCACTAAGTTCATGCATATGTGCGACTTCGAATATCTTTATAAATAGCGAAAGTGGTGCACATATCCTAACGTCAAACGAGCCGTCTTCACAAGGTTCGGAATAACAGAGTAAATCATATTGACTTTCTAAAAACAACAGGTTGAAATTATTTCTATAGGTTTGTAGTGCTTTAGATTGTTTAATAATGTAGTCCTTTTCTGGAGCTTTGCCTACTTTTAGCCAATCTCTAACTTTATTTATCACGGAGTCGTTTACTTGTTCTTCAAGAATATTATCAGTGTCAAGATTAGCGTTTTTTGCGAAGTCTGTAACTTTAGCTATTAAATCTAATGTATCTGAGTGGACATCCTTTTCTGAGATGTTTTGAAAAGCCTCTGGTTCAATAAGTTTCTTAAATTTTGTCCGTCTGATATAGTCGGCTTTAGCAGATTCTAATTGTTCAATAAGTGAGTTTTCAATATTACCTTCTACTAAGTCTAACCAATCTTGGTCATCATAACCTTCTCGGTCATCACTTATTTCAGCTATTTCTTCTATCTCGGAATAGTAGTGATTATCATACTCGCTAGTTAGTTCTGAAGTTAATTTCTTTATTTGATTTATTTGTGTGCCGTAGCGAAAACAATCAGAGAAACTATGTATAGCATTACAGTGTTCATTTATGTAGTCTGGTGCATCATCTACGCTAAAGTCACCTTCATCATTTATATTAATAAGTTTTTTCTTTCCCCTTTGACTTGAGCAATAATTGGATAACAGTCGTTAGCGGTTGCGTCTTTATCGTCTTGATGCAATACAGAGTAGTTAACTTCTTTTCCGTTAATATGAAACTTTATATCTTTAGGTATCACTTTGTGTTCTAGTTGATAGAGTTTAGCATCTGCTAAAGAAACGTTTCGGCTAAGAATGTCAGGGAACGCTAAATTTTTGCCTTCAGTGTATATAATTTGCAAGTTTTGGAACTTATTTATTACAACTTGATACTTAAAGAAGCGATGTGACATTTGTCCTCGTCGTGACCAAAGAAATAGAATTGGTCTGTGGTCACAATATAGGTAAATTGGAAAAGGGGATCCAATCACATAAAATTCATATGTTTGTAATGCAGATATTATTCCGCATAGTTCTCTATGTTGAGGGGACATCTTTTGTTCAGCTTTATCAAATACTCTCGAGTTTGCTGAAATCATACGTTTTCTATCAGGAAAATCTTGTATAAGAACACAACCTGTTCCTAAATTAGATGAATCAGCATGTATATGGAAGGGATAGTCATTAGAAGGAAATGCGTTAGAAATATCGTGACAGAATCTTTGTTTAAGGTCTGTGAATACCTTTTCGTGTTCTGGTAGCCACTTGAATAGTGTTGTATCTTTAGTTAAGTCATATAGAGGTTTTGCATCTATGTGAAAGTTCAAAATATAGGTGTGATAGAAACCCATCATTCCTAAAACTCTTAAAACTTCTGTTTTCGATTCTGGCGTTTTTAGGTTTCTAATATCATCTATGCGCGAAGCAATAGGCGATAGTCCGTTCTTAGATATAACATGTCCTAGAAATCTCACTTTTCGTAAGAAAAACATTGTTTTATCGGGGGCTGCTTTAAGGTTTGCCTTTCGAAGCAAAGAATGATACTCTTTTACTATTGTGAACATTTCTTGTTTATCTTTAGCTTGTAGTAAAGTATCGTCTATATAAGTTATGGCTTGTTTACGTTTTATAAGGGGTCCAAATGCATAACGCATTAGTTTGCTAAAGAAACTGGGTAATGGCTTAAGACCATAAAATCCTACTTGATAGGTGTACTGTCTGCCTCCTACAATAAAACTTGTAACCTTCTGTGTATTTTTAGTTAGTGGTACTTGATTATAAGCCGATGATAAATCACTACTTGTAAATATAGTTCCAGTTATTCTTGTCATTAGAACATTTAGTGGTTCGAGTGGCCAACTAGAATTACTTGTATCAGTTATAGAGTTTAGGTATCTAGCATCAATGACTAGTTTTACATAATCCTTCTTAGGTAATATGATGACGGGATTGACAAACCAACTATTCATATCATCGTTCTCATTGAGCTCTCTGATTATCCCTGCTTGAATTAATTCATCCATTAGTCTTTAAATTTATCTCTGAGATGAATGGGTATTTTGCTTGGTCGTTGCTTTTTAAAGGTTGCGTCTTTCTTCAAGGGTAAATGGAACTTATGTTTAGTTCTGCCAATATCATACTTATGATGTGAATAGACATCATTATCCTGAAGTATTATTTCTATCAACTCAAACAATTCATCATCAGTCAAATCACTTTGCGTGAAATCAAAGTTATCTAAGAACCTTTCTAGATACTCTATGTCTTGAACTGTATTTCTATTTTGCCTAATTACAAAATCACTAACTGCCTTATTTATGATTCGGTTGCTTTGTAGTTTATCTCTAAACTTAGGAAACTGTTCGTTGATTTTAGGTCTACATAACTCTTTTGCTTCGGTAGAGAAGTCTGTGGCTAGTTCTCTCTCATCTTCTTTGCATTTTTCTATTAACTCACTCTCAATAATTTCGAGCACCTCTTCCTATTCTAGTGTATTGGTTTCTACTTTTTGTAGTTTATCAATATCATCTTTGCTTGTATACACATAGATAGTTATTCCTGAATTCTTAAATGTTTGTTCAATTAGAGAAGATATCTCTCTCCAATCCATTTCGTCTAAACCACAAGCTATTTTTGGCATCGCTATACAGCGTAAATTTAGTCCTAGTGCATGATCTATCATAGCAAGTAGTGTTGTTTTGATTGTATTAATTGTTGGCTTTTCATAATGATTAGCCTTAGTGATGAGATTATATACTAAGTTATTATCTGCTCTGAAAGTTATTATGTCACCTATATCACAGTTTCTACTTTTACAGTAGTCCTTTAATAAAGGTATTCTTTTGGAGATTGTGTTAGCAAAACCTTTTCTCATTTCTGCATCTGAGGATATCGTGTGCGCTATAGGCATATTAGAGTCAAATATAGATTGGGTACGAAAATCTATATATCTAATGCAAGAATTAGTTTGGATTTGCTGTCCTTCTTGTAAATTGTTTACTACTGTGTTCAGTATGAAGCAACTGTTATAGTCCTCACTTTCGTTTAGAATTGTACTTGTAAATTCGGCACAGTTTTTGATATTGTATCTTTGTATAGGTTTGTCAGTTATATCACACATTGCATAACCTATTATTCCTCTATTTATCTGTATTGGGTGATTCTTTTGATTCTCCATAAATATGGGTAGAAACTCTTCAGGTTGTGGACAAAGTGTGTTCACAAAGACTGGGTCAGTTTTTGCAACGTTAATATGGGGCATGAAATATGTTCCTGGTGGAAATAAGGCTTGACTGGGGTGCTTTTGCTTGTGCAATTGTGTACTTTTCTGTTGTAGAAAGATTGGTTGAGCTATGTTTAAAGCAGGCATCTCAGTTATGTATGGGTAATCTTTCTCATTGTTAAGTGAGCCGTAGCAAATTAGGTTTCTCTCAGTTTTTAATTCTACTGCGGGGATATCGAAGTGAAGTGCTTTTAAAAACAAATGACAAAAATCAATACCTATTATGTTCTGTCTCTGTTCTTTAGTAACGAATACTTTATGGGGGACTGTATATTTACCGTCAGTTTCGAAGCTAGATTGAATAGTTGTGTAGCCAAGCATTCTGATTGATGAACCGGTATATGTCTTTGAATCACAATTTGTATTTTGTAAATGCAAATTTTGTCCAAGGTTTACTAGTGCAAGGTATGTAGGATGATTGATAATAGTGCAGGTTGATCCTGGGTCAATCATGAATTCCACTTCTAAACCACTATTATTTTTAATGTCTCCGGTGGCAAAGTGATATAAATTGAGATAAATTCTTGACTTAGTACTACTATCTTTAGTAGCGTTCGGAGACTTCAAAAGTTTAAAGGAAAGAAGTCCGTTATAGCATTTACGTAGTCATCGTCGCCTTCAACGAAACTTATTTGATTTGGTTGTTGCTGAATATTGTTGGGTTTTGATTGTCTTTGTTGTAGATTGTTATTTCTACTTGGTGTATAGAAGCTAGCACTTTGTTGTGGCTGTTGTTGTTGTTGTGGTGATGGTGACTGTTGTTCAAGATTTGGTTCATTATTTCTATATGTGTTTTGCTGAGGGAAGGTTTGTTCGTATGGTTGAGTGAATCTATTGCCATAACTGTTGAAAGATGTATTTTGTGGTTGATAGTTAGGCTTGTTGAACCTAGGATTATAGTTTGAATAGCCACCTCTTGGTTGATAGCCTTGGTTTCTAGGACCATTGAATCTTGTATTGCCTCGGTTGTTCTTTCTATAATCATTAGAGAATGTTATATTTGGCCTTTTTGGTTCAACAAGTTCCTTTCTCAATTTGTTAACGCTATCATCTATCTGTTTCTTTGTGCATCTAGAGATGGAATGACCATTGCTTCTGCAATAATCACAGAATCTAGTACTGTTAGGTCTACCTTTTATATTAGGGTCTCTTGGCCTAGAAGTATCTATAGCATTCACTTCGTTGCTTTTGAAAAGACTGGTTAAATCGTTAATTTTGCTCTCGAGTGTTTTAAGTTTATCTATTCCTGTAGCTCCACTAGACTCTGTTGTTACAGAAAATGTTAAGTCTTTTACGACTAAGTGATCAACAAATTGTGTCCAAGTTATTGAAGGATTCTCAATAAGTTTCTCGTGCGCTTTGCGTTTTAAACCTTGTGGTCTTAGTCCTCTTATAGCAAAATCTATGTATTTCTGACTTCGCTGTCTTTGTTGGATTTCTTTCTCCTTTCTTATATTGTCATCACCTTCAATACTTGTTGGTATCTTTTCTGGCCAACCTTTATCAACTCCACTCTTTATTCTATGTAGATAGTTCTTTATTAATTCTCCTTCTTGCCTAAATGTGTTCTCAACCTCAAGTCTAAATCTAAACTGGTCTCTACCGTCTGTGAATCTTTTTATAAATTCATCTTTTAAAGTATTCCAATCTGTAGCATCTGTGACTTCACTTTCAAACCATTCTAGTGCTGTATCAGTTAAAAGTGAGCCGAATAAGGATTGTTGCTTTTTATCATAGCTAGTTTGTGCAGCGGGTGCTGTAGGCCTAGTTCCTAGTGAAAAGAGTATTTTGTTTTCTACAGAGTTCCAAAAAGAAGTGGCATCCTGATTAGGATCATTGCCTGAAAAAGATACAAGTGAAAGATTTGGATGTGTTATGGGAGTTTCAGGTGGGGGAGTAACGGCAGGTGGAGGAGTACTACCACCAGGACTGGCCATTGTTTAAAGGACTGAAGTTATTGTATTAGAATTATTAAGAACAGAGGAATAGTTTAAATCAAAATCAAAAAAGGATTTTAGTGAGAAGCCCTTTGACTAGTTAACTTACACAGGTTAATTTAATGGCTTTTCTACAATAAGTGAACAAGTTAAATTTAGGCAGGCTTCTCTGATAGTTTAAATGAACAAGTTAAATTGAGAATGCCTTTTCTATATTAAATGAACAAGTTAAATCAAAGTAGCCTCTCTGTATTAATTGAACAAGTTAAATTGAAGTCGCCTCTCTGTATTAAATGAACAAGTTAAATTGAAGTTGCCTCTCTGGGACCACCATTTATACTGCTGGTCCGTACATTAGATACTTAAACGACGGGGTTAATCGCGGGACCACATGTATAACTTGAGAGTTCAACCCCTAGTTCTACTCTTGGTATATAGTTAAGTATTAAAGAAAGTTAAATGCAAATATGAATTAATAAGTTATGTTAAACAGCATCAAATATGAACCGAGCATCAAGGGATAGAATAATTAAAGTTGTTAAGACTGAGATAGCACTAAATAGTACAGGTTGAGTTATTCTAAGTTAACTTGTAACTTAGATAGAGTTTAAGAGATGTTAAATTATAACTTAGAGAAGTTAAGTTAAACTTACCTGATTTCCAAATTTGTGCTAAGTTAATATTTTATGACTTAGAGAGTTCTTAGTTAAGAACAAGTCACAAAATATTCTAAGTTAGAAAAATATCTCAAGTAAGCTGAGATTGAGCAAGGGAGCAATACGGGAGTATTATTTTAAATCAGAAGTTATCAGGGACCAAAAAGTGTTGTTAGTTGAGCGTGCAAGCTCCTTTTATACTTGCGGACACGTGGTTATCTAGTATCCTATTGGGTAGAGATAACAGTGTCGACAGAGTTACCAAGGTTAACTTGGTGTTATCTGTGTGGCGTGATAATATCACGTCATAGTATTCTCAGTTTTAGTTAGTGATCTTAAAATAGTAGCTTATTCAAAACTACTTAGTAATTTGTTCACATGTTAAAATGGACTTTGTCCAAATCAAGTTTGTGCTTCACGCACTATAACGTAAATTCTCAAAATAGCACTAAGATTATCAAATAGTGTTACTGAGTGTAGCACACTTCAGTACAAATCATTTGTAAAAAGAAGTATATGGCTTTCGAAGTTTCTCAGTGTACAACTTAAACAATTTAATGTCGTCGACAAATTCTTTTATGTTTTACCATTTCTTACCTCTGTTCTTACTAAAGACTACTTATGCTTTATTTGCAAGAAGCACAGTAATATTTACTGATATATATTAGTTAAAATTAAATAATAAATGAAAAAAAAATTATGATAAAAATTTCATAGATTATAATTATAAAGATATTATTTTCAGTACATTGTTTCAATTGCATTGTTTTCTGAACTAATATTATTATGTCAAAAACTTATTTGAATTTTAAAAAAAGTATTGCTTTGAGAATGTTTTGTTCTAAATAATTAAAAAGTTGACAGTTTTTTTTTCCTTTTTTGAAATGCGGTTTCAGTAAGCATCTGACTGATTGACTGTTTTTAGTATTTGTCTTTAAAAACCTACAATATACACGTTACACATGTTTTTCTGAGAAATAATACGTCGTTAATACCTGTCAAGAGCATTTTCCATCATTTGCGAGCATATAGCATCTTTAATAATAAATGTTAACGCTAAAGATTCGGGCTTTAGGTTATCTGACCAATAAGCTATAACAGGAAAAACCCGAAGATTCCATAATGACCTTGAATGACACTGCACCAACAAACCAAAAAGTATTTGATTGTAGTTATAGATGATGGATCAGTAATGCATAAAACTTGTGGATATCTGTTCTTTCCTCTCCCAAACCCCCCCCCCCACCCCCCCCCCCCAACTTAGTCGGTGCGTTTTATTTGCAACCCGAAACAGCACGGGCCATTTTTTTTCTTAATAATTTACTATGTAACTACATGGAGGGGCACAAACGCAAAGGATGCATCACATTAGGATATCGCAACACCAGTTGACTGTGAAAGTTTATCTTGCAGGATTATTTTCCCCTGTTTTGTGTGATCTTTAGAGGTAAACGGTTATTAACTAACTATGTGGAATGAGAAATTTTTGCAACTAATACTAATAATTTTGTGGGTTTTTGTACCTTTGGGTAATATTGCGAAGATTTTGTGGCTATTTCATTTGTAGGTCGACCCATTTTTCCGTTGTTTTTACGTATAATAATTTTTCTTGTGAAATCTTGCTTAATAACCAATTTTTAAAAACAAATTGGCAGATCTTGTCAGATTAGATTAGTTAGTCTCTATCTTGTAAGAGCCTAACTTGTCTTCTAACTTTTCATAGAGAATTACCATGAATACATGGACTGTTTCAGACAACAATGGACACAGCAGTTGACGATGCTAAGGTGGCCCTTTCAAACATATCCGTAAGTTCAAATTTATAACAATTAATTGTCCCCCCTTTTACCCCCCCCCCCCCCGCCCCTAATACACAACCAATCAACATACGTTTTTACCAAAAGAACAATTGAAAAGATTTTGCACGCGCTGTACTCAACATTAGAAACCCATTAGAAACCATTTCTTATAGGTTTTTTAAACATAGAGGGACGATCATTGTTTCAGGACAATACGGCAGTACTGGAGACGGCAGTGACAAGTGCAGAATCTGACTTGAACAACAACGGATCAGAATGGATGGTTGAGGTATGTTAATAAACTATTTTTTATCTTATTCCTTGTATTAATCTTACTTAAATTGATTTTTGAAATTCAAACCGAAAAGTGTTGGTTCGCATGTAATGAAGTCCCTCTGACGTTAATTCTGATAAAGAAAAAGAAAGCTCGATATGTATTCGCATCAAACCATTATTTTTTTCAGTTATAAAATAACACTTGAATTTCACTCTAGCAGACAGTGCGAACTGAATTAACAATGGTTTAATCATAATACTAGATGTGTTTCACGAAATCATAGCAACTTCATTGAGGCTAGTTATAAATCAGTCGATATTAACATTTAATTGACTAAAAAGTACGCCATGAGGCACTCCCATAAACTGCTATCAATCCATTTTAAAACAAAAATGTCATGAAGTTCGATTTGATCGTTTTTGAATGAGTAAAAAGTCTTTGCATCTGAAAAACAATCGACTTGGTCTTTTTTATATGACACAAATTCTTTATGACACAAAAACTGAGTTTTGATCGAGACAGAGGTTTCATTGGCAAGACATTTAATAATAGATGATACTAACAGTAAGAAATGCACGATAATCACCCTACAAATTGTACTCAAGTTTCCCGCTTATTACGTTCCGCAGAGAATTTAACGATCACAGTTAAGTTGTTCGTCAAGCTAGTCTTCACAGTTTATTCAACAATGTTATTTTTTTTGCAATTGTACAAACCCTTAAAGCCAGTCACATGCAACAAGAATCCGCAGTTGAAACACAGTTCCTTTGTAAAAATCGAATCAGATCATAGCTGCAGTAGTAAACAGTTTGAAATAAGGAAAGCATGACCATAGGAATGTATCTTACAACCCTATAAATTTTGGTAACTTTTCCAAATTGAGATACTAATTAAAAAAATGCTTCGATCTCAAATCTTCAAGCGGTGTCCCGCTTTATCGCCCCTATTTATTTAACCCCATATCATTTAACCCCGATTTATTTACCCCTCTGTCATTTAACCTTCTACCATTTCACCCCAATTTTAATCTTTTGTAAAATAGGGACTATTAAATTAGCAATATAATCATTTGGCCATGCCTCACGGGCCATGACTATGCCTCAACGGTCCGTGGGACTTCATATGAAACTATCATAACCGAACGTGGGATTAATTTATCCACTTGATTATGACAAAAAACGGGGTGAAATAAATCGGGGTTAAATGATAGGGGGTTAAATGAATAGGGGTGAAAAGAAGTAGAACCCTTCAAGCACTTGTTTTTAATTGGCTCCATGCATCTCATGTATGCAAGTGAACTGTATTTGATAAGTCGCCGATCCTGCTCAAGTTTCTGTCAGTCACGCTGTTAGTAAAAAATTATCTATTGATCTGAAATCTCTCTCTCTCTCTCTCTCTCTCTCTCTCTCTCTCTCTCTCTCTCTCTCTCTCTCTCTCTCTCTCTCTTATTTTTTCCAATCAATTCGACAGTTCCAAATAAAAATCAATCAATCAAAATTGTAACCCCTTGCAATCGACCTATTCGGTAAAAACTGGAGAAAAAGAGATTTTGTGTCGTTTTTGGAAAAAAACATTACTCGTTCACAAATGTCTTAAAATAAATAGTAAAATTTCAATTTTCATAATGGACAGGTACAACATTTTTTGTTCAATTTGATGAACAACTCCGGTGTCAATGTCAATCTTCGCTTACTCCAGAAATAAAGTTATTTAAGATTTAATATTGCATCTCGCAAAACAAAAAACAATTTGTAAACAGGACATAAAAACATAGCACGTCACAAGAAAAGTTTACAAAACCTTAATGCGTCATGACAGTTTTCGATTTTTTCTCTTGTGAGTTTTAATTACAAAAAGAATGAAAAACTATAATAGCTGATCTGGATTCTGAAACACATTTTGTATTTTGAGTGACATCAAATTGGTTCTTGCTTGACAAATGAATTACAAAAAACAATTTGACTTTAGACTAAATTACTAAACATGTACAATTTTGCAGAAAAGAAAAACTAATTAAAATATATACACAAATCTTAGGATAGTTATGGGTCTTAAAATTTCCAAATCTTGAAGCGAGCCAGTTTTAGTGACAACGGTTTTTTAATAAGAGATATGCTTCTATCTCAAAACTGCAACCTTTTGTGTTTAATTTGCCTTATTTATATCATGTGTGTAGTTGAACTCTACTGTATGTAGCTAATTCAATTTTTAATCAAATTTTATTTGTAAAGTTTTTTGCTCAGTTGTATAAGCAATTTTGTTGTCAAATTTTGACCGCTTCAGAAATATAGCTATTTAGGATTTCATAGTGCATCTAACAAAGCAAAAAGCAGATCACAAAAACCTAGCGCATCACAAGGCAAACAATTTTTACAAAAACCTCAATGCGTTTTTGTGTTTTGTCATGTAAGATTCGAACAAAATAAGGTTAAAACACCTACATTAACTGATAATCAGTTTCTCATTACAAAGACTCGCTAGTCCTTATAAAATTTGCCGAAAATTTTTTTCAGAAATAAGACCGTAACTTTTTAACTTCAATTTTTTAGCTCATTGAAATTATCGATTTTTGGAAAAATTTTCTAGTTGACTTTGTTCCACTTCGGGCAACTTTCTACGTTTGACAGTATTACAATCAAAAAGCCGAACTAATTGAAACAATTAAAAAATTGTTCTGTCTCTAAGGCTTGATTTATCAATTGCAATTCATAACGGAAAAAACGACCAAGAATCTACGTTACATATGAGATTTTTTACAAAGATTTTTTTAATGATTTTTTCTTTACTTCATTAACAACCCTTTAACCAAAGTCGGTTTTTAGAAAAACATATATGCATTTTACTTCTGAAAACATTCTTTTTCTCCCCACTCATTAATTAAGCAATGCTTTCTCCGAGTACTTTTCTTTATTTTCTCTCGAAAACAATTTCTGAAGATTTGTTTATTTTATTACCATTTTTAAAACGATCGCCGTTTTCAGAACTTTGTTATGAAGAAAACAAAACGAGCTGTTGAAAAAAGTTTGCTATCAAATGTGTTTGAGATTTTATTTAGCGGTTTTTTTTTCAGAACATTTGAAAAGATTGCTCTATTTTTTGGCATCTCCTGTTCCTAGAGCGCTCCGTTAGCGCCAAAAAAGTGTACTTCTCCAGAAAAACGATCTCTCGAGAAACAAAAGTTGATATCAAGAATTGTTCATTTTATTCCCAATATATTGTTTTGTTTTAGAACGCGGAATTATACGCAAACAAACTGTCTGACTGGTTCCAGGATACCTTCGATCGAATTTTAGATGTGGTTAGTTCAACTTTTCACATTTCTTTTAAATTTTAGGAAAAAGAGTGGAAGAGTGTAAAAAGATTAATGGTTTGAGATAAGTAATAATAAATTAATAACGTAATAACCCAACGACGCTCTAAATTGTGCGTTCGCACATAATGTTTCGCCCTTCCCAACCACGTTTTTGACTTAATTGTCATCAAAAGAGAACGATAAAGAAAATTTTCACAAAATCACTTTGTGTTCGAAAATAATTGATGCATCCATTTAAAAAATTGCTTTGAGCTCAAACCACTGTTCAAATTAAACAAAAACATATTAGAGTGCCAATGATACTTCCCATTGAAGAGAGTAAGAGACAAGACAAACAACAAAATCAACTAAAAAAACAAGCAGTACTTAAGACCAAAACTCATTGTCTATCTATTTAGAAAAAATTAATGGCGTCAGAATAGCATCAGATAGAAAATGACTCATATTTCATTCACCAGGGAAAAATTGGCGCTGTTTTTTAGACTTATTAGCGAATAGACAGATAACAAAGATGGCAAACTTAGGAAATATCTTTACACTTTTTGAAAAAATTAAAGTCAAAGTCATGAAATCCATTAGCAATCTATTGAAATCAATAAAAAATAATCAATTGCTCCTTCTTTCACAGCCAATAATGTGATATGCAACTTGTCATTAATGCGCCACTTCTATGGTGATCGGAAAAGACAGTATAGGAGAACCTGAAATAAAGGAAATTGCCAAAAAATTTAAACAAAAATCAATATGAAAACTCGTAGTATAAAGGCCAAAAACTATTATTTAGTTTTTTAAAAAATGAAAACTAAATTTGTCTTTCTCTATCTGAAAACATTGCGACTCCTCTCTTTGCTGAAAATACGCTAAAAGCTTCCAGTTATTTGGTTGAGAGTGGTGAATCTCAGTGGACTGGAGAGAACAGTGAGATTTCGTATGGAAAATGCTAATTAGAGTAACTTTTTTGCTGCTTAAGCCAATTGAATATATTAGTGAGACTTAGTTAAAAACGTCAAACGAACAACTAATACATGTAAAGCTCAAAAATTAACAAACAATTTTACGCAAACGTTGTTGAAGCCAAAAAAATATATGCTTTTCAGAGAATTTATCATGTTTGCTCATTGATAATCAATTGCACATAAATTCTGATTTTTAATAATTGAGGTTTTGATTTGAAATAATTCGGGTCTCTAACTAACATAAAAACAAAACGGTAAAAAAAATTCAAAAAAGTATATACAGGGCCCTATTACAATCCGATTAATTTCCTTACTATAACGTTCCACAACTAGACCAAAAATGGTCCTGCTGTTGGTGCTTCTACATTACAATAAAATATCACAAATAAAAAGAAAATAGTTAAATTGAGCAAAAAGTCACATCAAAAGTTTTTGAAAAATTTTGAATGTTTGTTGAGTAATATTACCAAAAAAGTCATTATGTGCCAAGTGAAAGCACTAGATATATTTTAAATAAATCCATCAATGCCAAATTAGACATTTGAATAATTATACTCAGTCATAAGACTACAAAAAAGAATATCGAAAGCTTGCATAAATTAAGAATTCCTTAAGAGTTTAGGAAAACAAATTGACAGAGCCATACAAACAACGAGCTTTACTCAAAAACACAATATTTTATTATTGTAACTTAATTGGGCAGAAATGGAATCTCATATTAATTGGATTTTTAATTGAAATTAGACTTGCCTGCATTTGGGGTAAAAAATGCAGAGAAAAAAACGTTTTAGAAAGAAGAGACCCAAAATGTTTTTTCGTTGCGACAACAATTTTGGGACCAAAACTGGCGTTGGTATCGCTTCCCAGCTTTTGAAAAATTCAATTGTTTCAGAACACAGAGTAATAGTTTTCATGGCAAACAAAATTAATGGTGAATCAAAAATACTTTGTGCCTTTTAAAAATATTGGTTCAATTTAGCAAAAGGCCACAAAAATAATAATTTCAGAAAACTTTCTGAGAAACAAAGGTACAATGAACTATTATCTGAGTAAACGAAAGTTGTGTCAGCCTTTTTTTGTCAGCACTATCGGTCAAACTGGACAAAGTTGGTCAAAAAGGCATTTTTGATGCCATTTTTAATGAAAAAAAAAAACAAATTTTTACTGAATTTTTAAAAATTTAGTTGGAAACTAAGCAAAAACAGTTGATTCAAACAATTCACCCATTCCATTTCATCTTTAAACGTAAAAGTAATTAGACTATTGTAAACAATTTTTTCAAATTTTAAGTAAACATTTATCAAAACTTAAAAAAATTACGAAAAATGTGAACAAACTAACGGAAGTTACGCTAACGCACACAAAATTTTAAACCTCGGTAACCCTGGGTCAAAAGAACTTAGAAGACATATTTTTGTTTCAAATTCTGCGCCCTACCAGCTTTCATAACCCTGTACGATGAATATATTCATCGGCAAAGATTCACTGAACAAAAAACCAGTTGAGTATATAGTTCCTACCCCACTAAATTGGGTCGGAACAATAAATTGTAAATATGAGTAAATCAAACTTTTTTCGACCTTTAATTTTTAAAATTACACTCACTCTTCAATTCAACTTTTTCTAGCCTCACTAACAACAGGGCGAAAATACTGGTTTTACACTACGCTCTTTTCGCCGTTATATTTTTGGTAAAATCCTTTGACCGTGTCAGAAATTGTTATGTTCTAACTTGAAATTGGCCACGAAATGTATTTCTTAACTGCTCTATGAAAACTTAAACCATACGACATCAACTTTTTTCATCATCTCCTAACTAAAAAGAGTTTTTTTCAAACGCCGATTTACAGTTCTAAGCAGTCGTGAAAAGATCATGTATGATAATGTAACAACCACCAGCCGGTATATAACCCCAACAAATTATCCAATTACCATTGGTAGTTTCACCCCGTATTCGGTCATCAGTCTGGTATATAAGAACAAAAATTTCGATGTTTCAGCATTTTATAGTGTTTAATTGGAGAGGGTCATTTTCGAAGTCCCAGTCATCAACTTTGGGCAACTGAGTAATTTTTGCTTCGTTTTCGGTATCAGGTCATGCAGAAATACACACTGCAAGGCCGGGTTTCGTGATTTGACAGTATCGAGTTGTTCGCTATCTTCGGCTGACAACATTAGTATAGTTCTGTTTACGTCTGCCCCCTGTCACGCTTGTACTGCTTTTTTGGATCTTTTCCCTTTGTGCCCCCCCCCCCCAGCTTAGTGGGTGCATATTATTTGCACCCCCAGAAGCACGTGCAATATTTTTACATATTGATTTACCATGTAATGACACGTGCTCTATAATTGGGGGGAGCATAACGTACTGGGGGGGGGGGCACAAACGGAAAAGATCCGCTTTTTCAATCAACATTTTGTCACTGGGCACAAAATCCGCCTTCGTGTTTGAATCTACAATTTGGTGGTTCATTTCGTAGTAAGAGTAAAGCGCGTTACACCCCGGAGCCTGTTGCCCTAAGAATTCTGCACTGAAACGTTATATTTCAATTGCACATTGTCGGCGCATAACTGTATGTTTTCGCTGAGCTAAAACTAAGACATTCAAACAAATTTCGGATCTTTTCCGTTTGGGCCCCCCTAGCTTAGTAATAATAATAAATAATTGTGTTTCTGCGTAATCGCAGCGGGATCTAATCTGTTTCCCCCCCCCTCCCCCCAGTGTTTTTTATGACCCCCAGTTACAAATTTTATGTTGTTATATAGCACGTTACTATGTAAGAAAATAGCACGTGCGCCTGGAGGTCATAAAAATTTTTGCTCACTAAGCTGGGGGGGTGGGGGGGGGGGAACAGAATAGATCCTCGCAGCAGAACAGCATTAGGCCTACAGTAGCCTGTTTTCAGCTGCCCTTTTCTGATTATTCCCCACATTTCAGACTGATCTTTTTATGAGCAGCATTGCTCTTTTTGGTGACTACAGCCACTTTTTTTGCGTCTGAAACTTTCACGTGGTATCATCATTGCAGCCAACATCGGTCAGTCTATGGTCAATCTGAAGTTTTAGTTACGTAAGAGCTCATGCTCACACAGACAGCTTCACAGAGGCAGGGGATTGAACTCTCAATCATTGGCGTGTGAACCACACTCCTTACCTCTCGGCTATGACGCCACAAGTCCCCCAGACGCACGTGCCATATTTTCACATAATGATTTACTATGTAATGGCTCGTGCTCTTTAACTGGGGGCGCATAACGTACTGGGGACTGGGGGCGCAAACGGAAAAGATCCCAAATTTCCGTTACATTTAACCATAAAAATCTGCAATTTTGGCCCAAATTTATCGGGTTCCAGGCATTCGGCGTGTATTTTCTGGTTTTGGCTTGTATTTATTGGTGGGTATTTTTTAAATCTTAATACATTTCTTGCAGCGTTTTAAGATTGTAAGTCATCGTCATGCTCAAAAAGTGAATCGGCCAAAATTTCAATTTTTTTTTTGACTTTTCCATACTTTGTCATGATTTTCCAATGAAGAGCATGTGAATCAAATCCAACAATGCTCAGTCTATTTTCAGGACAAAAATTTAACTATGAGAATTATGAGTAGCAATATGCTCTTAGAGTACACCAAAACAGTACTGGGCCGACGATATACAATTGGTATACAATGTTTCAATACGATTTACTATCCCGTACCTAACTGAAAAGCAAATTCAGTACTGAATCAGAGTAAAATTCAGAAATTATCAGTACTGATTCAGACTCTGATTCAGGTCACATTTCGCTTTGAATTTTTCTGATTCAGAGTCTGATACAGACTCTGATTCAGACTCTGATTTTTGTCTGAATCAGACTCTGATTCAGACTCTGATTTTTCTCTGATTCAGACTCTGATTCAGACTCTGATCTTCTTTGAATTAGGGAAAATTCATAACTATGTTCATGAGCCAAGCCAGGTTTTACCATTGTTTTCGCTCTCAGGTCCTTAAAATATACAAATTCATACAATACCTTTTGAAATTGAAGAAAATTATAAAATAGGTTGTCGGAAATCTCCTCAACTCAAGTTAAAGACTGACTTTTTGAGATTTTCCAGTATATTCTGTGTGGTTTAAACCCTCCTCCTTTTTCATTCCGGGCTGGGGACTGGCAGTGGCGGAGTTACTGAAATAAACTCTAGGAAAACTGGTAAAGCATGGTAAAAAAAAGCCAAGCTTGAACAATTTTCCAAAACAAAATAAACAGAATAATCACAATTTTGTTTCAAATAGGCAGATTCTGACCAAATCGTTCACTGATTCACAGTTCACATAGTCCACTCAGTTGCTTCTAAATCAAAAATGCCGGAAAATAGCACTATATCACAATACCAATGAAACCTATTTTAAAACTGAATATAGAGAAATTTGCAACCTCTTTAAATATTGTTAACTTTTTTTCAAATAAACACATTCTGACCGAATCTTTAACTGATTGACAGTTCACATAGTCCACTCAGTTGCTTCTAAATCGAAAATGCCAGAAAATAGCACTATATCACAAAACCAAAAAAAAACTATTTTAAAACTGTTTATAGAGAAAATTGCAACTTCTTTATATAATGACAATTTTTTTTTTCAAATAAGCGTGTTCTGGCCATTTATTTTACAGATTCACAGTTCACATAGTCCATTCAGTTGGTTCTATACCAAAAATCCCGGAAAATTATTTAAGTAATGACAACTTTTATTCTCATATGTGTTTTTTTTCTGCCGTTTTTGCAGATTGAGTACGAAGCGGCCATACTGTTTACTTTACTTAAAAATCAAGAAAATCAAATAAATTACTTTAACGGACTTTTTATATAAGACTTTTTACATAATTGATTATAGAGAAAGTCGCAAATTATTTTTCTATAATGACAGTTTTTTCTCTCAAACAAACACAATCTGAACAAAATCTTTGTAGATTCTTGATTAGCATAGAGTCTCTAATTGCATCATAGAACCAGGTGCTCAGATATGCAGCAGATGTTGTAAAAAATGATCAGAATCATAGTTAATATTTATATTCTAAAAAGTGCAAAAGAACTCAAGATGCCTACTTTTATCACTGCTATTGTTGCAAAGACCTATTTCGGAGCCAGTTTTTTTTTACCAATTTTGTTTGTTTTGCTGCTTTAAAAAATTTCTGATTTTTGTTCTGAATCAGAGTTGATTCAGAAATTGTTATTCTGATTTTGCTCTGGTTCCGAGATTTTCTGATAAAGTTGATTCTGAATTTTTCTCTGAATCAGAGAAATTCAGAATTTGTTCTGAATTATCTCTGATTCAGTACTGAAAACCTAAATTTCTCTGAAATTGTTCTGAATCAGTACTGATGATCTCTGAAGGTTAGGTACGGGATTGCACCAGGGTCCCGGATGCATATTACAGACAAATCAGAAGGATTGAGTATTAGAAAGTATCGTCCACCTTTACGATGCATTAAGATACAAACGCAGAAAAGTGAAAGAAGTACTCAAAGGTTCGGTACCAGTGGATGCCTGTAATGCTTCTCCTAAGCATCTCCTATCACCTTGTATGGTTGCCAGGAAATATACCTGATAGTCAACCCGGGAATAAACTGCACAGTCAAAACCTGATATTATATGATATGCAAGGTTTTGATGTGAACAACTTGATTGTGACATAGAACTGTGGCAGCGTGATCAAAAAGAATAGCCTTTGAGAAGATCAACATTCGACTCTAAGCACCTTCAGATTGATTTCCCTTTTAATTTATCAGTGATTTTTTTTTAGTTCTCCAACACTGTGGGTGAGTGTGAGAGTTTCGTGGCCATATACGACGCCATGATTGTCAATATGTGTGACTACTTCCTATTAGAACTCGTAAGTTACAACATTAACCTAATCTTATCCAATAATTGATTGGATATGAATGGAAAGCACTTTAATTAGAAATTTGTGCCTCTGAAACATGTGATCACGAAATGCCAGTGTTATTTATTTAAATTAAAAGACTATATTTCATTGATGTTGAAATTTGTTCTGTTCAGCTTTTCCTTTTTAAAAATATTGGATTACAACTATGGGCCTAAGACGTAAATCGGACACAATCTTGGGCCTAAGACGTCAACTTTAGAGATACTACTATCACAGTGTTACAATTGTCTCCAGAAGAACGAACAAAACTGCCGCAGGAATCGTCGGTTTGTTCGTTCTGGTTTTTTGCTTAGTGTAGTCAAAGTTATAACAAAGAGTCAAACATTATAACGAAAAGATGAAGTTCAGAGAGGTTTTTCTTTAGAATTCAAACCCAAATATTTGGAAAATTGCGTATTCTGTAATACTATAATGATTTATAACAAATTTCTCTTGAACAATATTCCAAAAATAATCTTAATGGCTTTTAAAGCTAAGAAATATTAAAAAATACTTCTTGCATTTATTTTAAAAGAACTCAAGTGTAGCATCAGTAGAAAAATTTTGAGTTTGAATAAGAAAATGGTCCGTTTTTCCGAGAACTTTTACGCGTTATTTTATAGAAACTTTAAACGTACTTCTTGGAGAAAAACTTTAAAAGAATTCCCCAGCTCGTTGAGAAAAATAGTTTTAAAGAATTATAAATTTCTTATTGTTGCAACATTTTTTCAAAATGAGGAAATATACATGCGAGGCTTGCGTTTTTCTTTTTCTTCAGTCAAAATTCCACTTTCTGTTTAAGCGTCGTAGAAAAATATAAAAAACACCATTTTGTAGCCCTCCGAATCTAGTTGTGATTTATATAAACAATTATCCGAAATTTGAAAAAAAGGAACAATTTAAATTTTCAAGGTAAAAAAACTAAAAGGAAACAAATCATTACTGAGAGGGAGGGGAGTGATCGTGTTGAAATCTAGGAGGACAATAAAGGCAGAAATTTGTAGTAAAATTATTTAAGTTAAAAGGAGTTTTGATCGCCCCAAGTAACTCTTGAAAGTTTCAAGCCTTAAATTTAACGATTTTAGTTATTTCACCAAAAAATTTCGAATTCAATTATTTTGTTTTTATTCTCAAATTTTTTCCTTTAAAAAGTTTTCCTTCTTTTTGTTTTCTGCTAATGACAAAATTACTTTAAGAACCAATGATTCTCTTCGAACAGATTTCTTTGAAAAATATAAGACTTGAGGAAATTTAGAGCTCTCAAAATAGCAAAATTAAATTTCGAAAAAGTAAAACCCAAGAAAAATTAGATAACTTTATTAGAGTTCTAGAGTTGTTTCTGCAAACAAAACTTCTCAAATCATCAGAGCTAACCAAATCAGTATTTATAAATCGGCGGAAACGTATAAAAACTGGTTTCATGGAATGGTTTCATCAATTCAAACAAATTCATTGCTGAAAACTAATGATGGAAATTTTTTCTGATCTTTTTTCGTTTTTCTCTTGTTTTTCGTGCATATCGTACGAACTAACCTCGTCTAGTATAGTGTAATTGAGAAAAATTTGAGAGTTAGAGAGTTAATTGATCGCCAGGTTGGAAAACCTAATTCAAATGTTCTTTTTTTTAGATTTGGAGGATAATTATGCTTCCCTCCTCTGCATTTTGAAATTGCTGTTCGAATGGATCTTTTCCTGGCTGTTGTCGTTTCTGTAAAATAAAATTTAAGCAGCTTATTGGTTGTAAATGAACTCTTTTAAAAGCAAAGATTATTTTTTGAAAGATCAAGAAAAATTTTTGTTTTATTTTTTAGTTCATATAAATATTTAAAAATTTTTAAAAGAGTAAAAACCCACAACATAGAAATTACTGCTAATCAATTGTTTTTAGTGCTACTAAATACGAGACCTCAAGTACAATTTTTATCATTTCCTTACCTGCTAGACATAATTAGAGTCAGAGTGCATAAGCTGTCAGATTTCATAAAAGTTAGAAAAATTACATCATCTTTACTGCAAGTTTCGGTTTTAGATTTGTCCAAAACCAAAAGTGTGCTTATGAAATCTAGCTGATAAAGCTTCCCCGAGAGTTTGACAAAAAATGATTCATCTTGAATTGTCAAAACAGACAAAAATGTTCAAAGTTTCTATGCAAATTTTAGTGTTAATATTACAATTACCAAAACAATTTCCTCAAGATTTCCACTCCTAGCTTTCAGATGAAGCAAACAAGACATAAATGAAAGATGGGTTTATATCAGTTGTCAAAAAGAGAAATTAAAAAAACTGTTTTTTTATGTATTTGTAAGAAGAGAGAAAGATTGAGTTATTTTGATTGAATTAGACACAAATAGAGGCAGATTGCAAGTGCAGTCAGAAATAAAAAAAAACAGTACAATTGCATATTATTTGTTACCAATTGCGGCTTTTTTTGCTCGGAAGCAACATAATGTTTATCAAATCCGATTGGTAACACATTTGCGAGACTTTAAACAAATAATAATTTCATTAAAAAATGACACAATTTGTTGAAAAAATTCAAAAAATTTCTTTCCATACATTCGTGCTAAAGTTACAATTACCTTTAGAATTGCCTCAACCAGTCGACACCAAGTTATCAAGAGATAACGAAAATACCTAATTGAACCGTGACGATCCTTGTGTTTGTTTGTAATATTTGTATGATGTGTGAGAAAGTGTAAGGAGTTTTCGTTTTCGTCTGCCGAAAGAAACGTCATGTTTTTTGGTTCAAACAATACAAGTAATTTTTAATTTTCTCCAAAAATTACCTGACAGAAATCTGACAGAAATTAATAGTTGTTTTTGCAGCCTTGCGAATTATGTTGGAACACACTGTGATACGCACAGACTCGCACGAGCCATCTAGTTTGTTTTTAAATTGTGTCAAATTTGTTGCACATTGATGTGAGATCTGTTGATCAGTTCACGTTCACGAACATGCCAACGGTTTTTATGTTTGAAAACAGAACATATCGACGATACCAAAGAAAAAGAGGGCTGTCGTGTACCAGCTAATTGTCTCACTAAAACCGAACAGACCGCCACTTTTCTTACGTTTAAGAACAACACTTTCTGGACTATTGTGGTGGCTTTGAATTTAGTTATGACTAAAATAGCCTGATCATGATCAGGTTATAATAGTTAAAATTCCCAGGAGTCACAAACTGGCCGGGTAATGAAAATACTTTAGTTAGGTGTGTTCAAAATAGCGACAGGTATAAAATTTAAGCCACAGACATGAAAAATTTGGTATAGTCCTCAAATATTTCAATCATTCGCGAATTTTAGAGTGGACTTTTCTTCGCCTCCGGATTGGTTGCTGTTGGTCTGATCTTTCTGATGATCTGTGGGACTAGACTGTCCAAGTATCTCAAGAGAATGGACAGTAATGGATCAGTTCACCCTGCCAATGACTATGAGTCAGAGTTCACTGTTGCCACTGATGACGGGCTCAAGGACCCCCCTCCCCCGCCCCCACTCGTAGAGACAGCTGTTCGACCTAGGTATGCTTTTTCCACGATATTTTTACTTGGAAACTCTTTATCAGGATACTTGCTGTGATAAATATGATGGAAAACTTAAATAGGGGAATCATTCTTTGACCTTTGATAAACTTTTCCCAAGAAGCAAGAATTAAGTGAGGCGAGCGTGAGGCAAAAATTGATGAATTTATTCAGTAATTCATTTAATATAATAATCAGCAGTTCAGTATTCAACTCATTCAAATGTTCTCAGCAATAATTTTACTTTGATTTTTCAACATGTTTTAACGTTCATTCAGTGGTCTGGTTAGAATATAACATGATATAACAAGGGTGTACCTATTAATATTATTATAGGCTGCGAATATTATCTTGAATACTGCTTAATTTTCAGGCGCTTTTATGAATGATTGGGGGGAAAAGTTTGATTGGACCATGCTTGAAATGATTTTAGAAGACACAAAGCACACAAGTCAAGGTAAATAAACTTGCATGAACAAATCCTCCAAGCCAAAAAGTGTATAATGTATCCGTTTTAGTATCAAGATAAGACTTGCTTGCGGGAAAGAATCATCTTCATTTATGTCATCACCACTAGTTCTGTTATTGTACAAAATTATATTCTTTTTTGAAAAATTTATACTGAAAAAACGTGAAAACATTTTTGAAACGCTTTTGTTGTTTATAAAAACCAAAAGTAACGACGACACACCAAGATAACAAACTGATTGTATTAGGAATTTTTATTTAAACCTTTATGAAACTCTGTTATCTTATTGTTATGAAAAATTCAGTAAATGAGGTCGCATTTTTACTCATCATCTAACTGATCATTTAAAGAAGACATAGATCGAGAGGGTCCAGGTAAAAGAGCATGCATTTGTCAAAGTTTTTCTTTCCCTTAATTGTTTCACGCATGTTAGCTACCTGTATAACCTGCACTTTTTCGTCGTTTTGCACTTTTTGATGGTAATACATGAATATTTTCATTCCGTTTGTTTCCTGTTGAAAAAAGTATTTCATGCAGGTTTGACAATTGCGACTACAATTTATTTGTACTACACTTACCAAAAAGCTACATACAGCATGATTTCTGCTTATAAAGCATGATTCGTGCTTCATAAGCATGATTTGCGCTAAGGCCTGAAAAAAGGCGTGAATTTTAGAAGTTTTCAGAGAAATTTGATTCTCACTTTCTTCGTTTAAACATGCCCCAGAATCGATCGGAAGACCCCCAAAACTGTCAAAAAAATCAGAAGGAAAGTTAGTTACCGATGTTTTAAAATATCCCAAAACCTCACTGGAGTGCATTAGAGTGGCTCATAACGCTTTATCTTGCTACGATACAATTTCCAGAGGTACAGTTAGACGATTTTTCAAAAAATATGGCGTTTTTTTAAGAAATGTTGCAAAAAAAGTCAGTTTGAAGAAGAAATGCAAGTGTTTTTGTTCAAAATGGTATGTGAATATGCTCAAGAAGCCGTTCTCTTTCTGGCAAAATGTGGTTTTTACTGATGAAACCAGGGTGCGCATCTCCAGCGACGGAATTTTTAGAGTTTTTTGAAGAAATGGAACGAGATTTCATTAAAAAAAAGCAAAAAAAATGAGTTCGGACAAACGATCACTTATGTTTGGGGGTGCAATAAAATCAGATAGACGCAAATGGCTTTTTAAGTGTCCAAACAAGCTAAACAATGTCGGTTAATTGGAAATTTCGAATTTTTACGAAGAAGAATTGCATTTCCTGGACATTATTTTTCAACAAGATCATGCTCCTTTGCATAAATCGACAATTTTCGGCAATTTTTTTTCAAGAAAACGAGTGGAAGGTGCTGGAATGGCCAGTATCCAGTCCAGATCTGATTTCTATTGAAAATTTATGGGCGACTTTGAAGCAACGACAACAAAAACAGACAGTTTTTTTGGAAAATTTAGAACAAAAAGTGTAAGAAATTTTGAATGAAATTGACGCAGACGTCGTGAGAATCATGTATGAAAACTCTACAAATCGTCTACTAGACGTTAGAAAAGCTAAAGGTGTAATGACGCGTTATTAGAGAACAAATTTGAACTCAAAATGTTTTATTATTTGATGTTTGTATTGCTTTTTAATAAATATTTAGGCGTACGTAGCTTTTTGGTACCATAGTTTATGTCCTGTTCAACGGTTCAAAATTTTGAGGAGTATAGCACGTCATAATAAATTACCTGCTAAAAAAACCTGTTGTCCTTTTTTCATTGCATTAGGCATATCATACCAATCTAGAATTGTAGTGAATGGACGACAATTGATCCTTGTCTTAATTTGGTACTAGTTTTGGAGGACCCGATTCTCACCAAGATTTCAGACCATAGATGTATAAGGGAAAGTGCCTGATTGAGTAAAGCTATCTGTGTGAGGATGAGCTCTTACTAAACCACTTCTTCAGGTTACCCATAGACTTGCCACTCTTGGCTGCGTTGATGGTTCCACGTAAAAAATTCTGACGTAAAAAAGTGGTCATATTCACCACCGAAAAGAGCATTCATGCTAAAAAATGAACAATATAAGATGTGGGGAGTAATAGAAAAAGGACAGCCAAGAACAGGCTACTGTTGATGCAGACGAAAAGCCTAAAACTTCTGCTCCGCTGCGATTACGCAGAAAGAAATTTATTACCTCAACAAAGAGACATCAAATTCAATCAGTTTCTGATGCCTTGTTTAGAGAATTCTCGAGAAAACTGGTTTTTAAAAACTGGTTTTTAAATTTTTCTCCAATGTACAGAGTGATTTAGAAAAAGAATCGCGTATTCATCTTCAGAAGGTTTTTGTCCTTCAGAGTCTACATAATGGATCAGTTTGTATTAATAGATTGTACAGTTTGCCATTAAATAACTGAAATGAAGCCAATCTTTCATTTGCTTTTATCTATGTTGTGTCAAATTTTAAACTAACCACATTTGTAATTATTCCGTGAGTTAATTTATCTACAACAACTAGTCATAAGGCTTTCATGTTGCCAGAAGTTGTTGAGATAGATTTTCAGTTAACAATTACTATAAAAAATAGCTACAACAATGTTGAGCTTTTCCGGTTTTTTTCCGATTAGGAAATTTTGCTGCCTTCTCCGAGTTGCCTCATCTGACGAATTTTGGCATATTTGCAAAAATAATGATTTATGGAACACGTTTAAGATAAAAAATATAAAATACTGACAAGTGTTGTTCGGTTTTGTTCATTAAAAATATAAATCTTTTTCAATGTAAGAACAATTAACTAGATTAGTAACTAATTCGAAGCGTTTTTGTTTCAATTTTTTTGTTTTTTGGAAGTTTTTTTCGACAAATTTCTGAAAATAAAAGACTAAGATGTTAATTTTTTCTAATTGAAAACTTTGTTCCTTGTTTAATTGTTTTTGCAACCAAAATTTTGCATTTTTCAAATACTTGCCAATCGAGAATTGTAGTGGATGACAATTGACATTTTTTTCAAGAACCTTTGACTTACGAAAAGGAAACAAAATGGCTGACCACAACAGAATTTTTCCCGACTTTCCCCATTTTCTACCAGATCATTTTAAGATCATTCTTCTTCAAAGATTGTAAAACGCAACGTTGATTGTACCAAATTCTCGCTCATTAATATCAACAAAATTCTTTTAGAGCTATGAAAGTAAAGGTTACTGTATTGCTATACAAAAATGCGCAATTAATAAATTTCCCCTTTTATCCAATGATCTCTAAATTTTACACCAAACTAGTGCTCAAGGCTATTACAGTTTATAAAAACTAGTCAAAACTGCAAAAATCAAGTCATTGGCTAATTTGAAAAGTATATTCACCATTAATTTTTTTCCGTGATCCTCAAATGGTTTTTGTATCATTAATAGCCGCCGTCAGCCTCTTAAACGGCTATTATTTAGTTGCTCTCCTTTTTTACAATTCAAAAAATTTGAATTGTATTGGGGCGCTGTCTTTTTTTTAAGATCTGTTCACACATTTTCATGATTTTTGAAGTCAAATTGGAGCAGTGATTTTGGTCACGCCGAAACAGGAAGTGGGGCGAAAAAGCGAGTGGTTTTGCGGCATGAATTTTTTTCGCTCTAATTTTGAAGTAGAGTGAAAAAACGGTGTTTGCACAAAAATTCGCTCTCTCGCTAGTGGTTTTTTGTTCACATGCGGTTTTCGCAATCCATTTATAGTTCGTTCTAGGCCTAGTTTTTTGTCTGAACCAAATTTCCGTTTCTCGTTAGTGGTTTTTTGTTCACATATGGGAATTTCACTTTGGTTTTTACTGTTTTTTCGATTTTTCAATCAGATTTTTTTCTAAATGGTGCTCCCAATTCACTCATAGTTCGTTCTAGGTCTAGTTTTTTAAATTAATCAATGAATTTTCTGTGAATTGTACGTCAGGATTTGTCATCCTATGTTTTTTTACAGTTCAAAGAATTTGAATTATATTGGGGCGCTGTCTTTTTTTTAAGATCTGTTCACACATTTTCATGATTTTTGAAGTCAAATTGGAGCAGTGATTTTGGTCACGCCGAAACAGGAAGTGGAGCGAAAAAGCGAGTGGTTTTGCGGCATGAATTTTTTTCGCTCTAATTTTGAAGTAGAGTGAAAAAACGGTGTTTGCACAAAAATTCGCTCTCTCGCTAGTGGTTTTTTGTTCACATGCGGTTTTCGCAATCCATTTATAGTTCGTTCTAGGCCTAGTTTTTTGTCTGAACCAAATTTCCGTTTCTCGTTAGTGGTTTTTTGTTCACATATGGGAATTTCACTTTGGTTTTTACTGTTTTTTCGATTTTTCAATCAGATTTTTTTCTAATTGGTGCTACCAATTCACTCATAGTTCGTTCTAGGTCTAGTTTTTTAAATTAATCAATGAATTTTCTGTGAATTGTACGTCAGGATTTGTCATCCTATGTTTTTTTACAGTTCAAAGAATTTGAATTGTATTGGGGCGCTGTCTTTTTTTTAAGATCTGTTCACACATTTTCATGATTTTTGAAGTCAAATTGGAGCAGTGATTTTGGTCACGCCGAAACAGGAAGTGGAGCGAAAAAGCGAGTGGTTTTGCGGCATGAATTTTTTTCGCTCTAATTTTGAAGTAGAGTGAAAAAACGGTGTTTGCACAAAAATTCGCTCTCTCGCTAGTGGTTTTTTGTTCACATGCGGTTTTCGCAATCCATTTATAGTTCGTTCTAGGCCTAGTTTTTTGTCTGAACCAAATTTCTGTTTCGCGTTAGTGGTTTTTTGTTCACATATGGGAATTTCACTTTGGTTTTTACTGTTTTTTCGATTTTTCAATCAGATTTTTTTCTAAATGGTGCTCCCAATTCACTCATAGTTCGTTCTAGGTCTAGTTTTTTAAATTAATCAATGAATTTTCTGTGAATTGTACGTCAGGATTTGTCATCCTATGTTTTTTTACAGTTCAAAGAATTTGAATTGTATTGGGGCGCTGTCTTTTTTTTAAGATCTGTTCACACATTTTCATGATTTTTGAAGTCAAATTGGAGTAGTGATTTTAGTCACGCCGAAACAGGAAGTGGAGCAAAAAAGCGAGTGGTTTTGCGGCGTGAATTTTTTTCGCTCTAATTTTAAGGAGAGTGAGAAAACGGTGTTTGAACAAAAGTTCAGTTTCTCGGTAGTGGTTTTTTGTTCAATGCGGCATTTTGAAATTGATTTTCCGTTTTTTTTCTTATTTTTTTGATTTGTTTTTTTTAAAAATGGTTTTCTCAATTCACTCATAGTCCATTCGAGGTCTAGTTTTTCTGTTTCGTCAATGAAAATTCTGTGAATTGTACGTCAGGACTTGTTTTTAATTCGTCTTACCTCTTGATCACGTTTTTCGTTTTACATAAGTCACGATTTTTTTGTTTGACTTCTGATTTACTTCACTCACTGTTTCAACTGAATGGATTTTAAATTCTTTCATGCATTCAATCACGCAATATAGTGAAAACGGTCAAAGTGAAATCAAAAGAGACGAGATAAACCGATAAATCCCGGTCATTAAGTAATTGAGAATTAGGTTATCAAAGTTCTTTATAATGTCTGCTTGCTGACATCGGTATTAAGCTTATAAGCTTTCCGTTTAGAAGCTGAATTAATTATATTTTTAGAATCTAACTGTAACTGCATGCCAAATTAGAACACTTTTTGACACTGAAAAAAAAACAGAAAAAATTAAATCAATTTGCCTCTTCTTTTTTTTTCTGTCTCAATCTCGTCGTGCATCAAGCGCCTCAACGACGGCTATTTTCTGGCAATCTGCGGGCTATGTGTTTATTTTGAAAAACTATTTAAGTTTTTGGTAAAAAAAACAGCAATTTTTTCCCATACCACGCCAGTTGTTCCCCAATAATTCTATAACTCCGTGAGTCTTTTATTTATAAATTGGCTTAAACCGTTTTGGAGGGAAAAACTGCAAGGAAATTAAATCTGAAGTTCAAAAATTGTGTTTAGCAGTTTGCATAATGTAAAATGTAGGGAACATAGTTTTTAGAGCTCTTCGTGAAACGCTTCAATTTTTGAAAATTTTTGAAATCACATTGTTGACTTTTCCCTCGAGTGGGCATCAGAGATACTAAGAGCATGGCATTGTCAATTTGCTTAATTTTTAGAGCATTCTTGAATAATAGAAAATTCATTAAATTTTGCTGCGGATAAACTTGTCAGCCGTTCTTTCTGCTTTCCGCCAGCTGTGATCTCTTTGCTTTGTTTATGTGCGAATGCTCATTTCACCGATCGTTCTTAGCAAAATTTTGTAACATGTATGCGTTACCTTGTGTTGAACGATTCTCTTATTTATGATATTACTTCGTATGCTTTTAGAGTCAGGATAATAGAAAGTGATAGCCATAAGTTCAGAACAGTTGAACACAGGCTTTATTGATTTCCTCTTGATGTTAATAGAAAACTGAGAGGCAGTAGTATTTTGAAACCGTTTGAGCAACAAATAAGGAATGATTTTTTTTTCATTTAAATAAATCCAGAATGTTTTTTCGTTTTGAACTGTTGATTGCTCGATTTATAGGTTTCCTCTTGTAAGCCACTTTTTTCCGAAACTGTTGATCTCAATATCAATTTATGAATTAATTTTATTGTTAGAAGCAAACTTCTCTGCTGAGAAAACAGTGATAAATGACAAAATAAAAGATGTTGATTAATTTATTAATTTTATTAAATGATTAAGTTGTTTAATTTATCAGAGCAGACGCCAGCCTCTTTTACAAGAGGAATTATTCAAAATTGAAGTCAACCAAACTAGATTAGATTATAACTTTACCGAGCTGTCGCTAAGGAACAATCCTGCTCAATTTGCTTGAAAACACTATCAGTGCAAATTATGCGCTCGTGAATCTTAAAAGCTGAGGTGTTTCATTGGAAAAAAATCTCTTATGCGTTTGACAGCAAAGAATGTTCTGTTTAATTTTTGGTGAAAAAAATAAAATTTTAGCCCAATTATAAGCAGTTCTGTTGTTTTATGTTCTGTTATTTCTGCTGCACGATGCAAACCTGTTATATCTCATTTCCCCGACAAAAAATGCCAAAACTTTGCAGTTTTTATCGTTTAAAACCTGGTCTTCTATTCTTTAGTAATCATTTTATTTCAGTAAGGTGCTGCCAGTTGTATTGCCTGCTCCGGTGGTTGCATCAGCCCCTCCCCCGCCAGCATCTTCTGCACCCAGACCCCCCGGATACCAGTGGGACGCTAAAAAGGAATGGGAGCCATAATCTACAGCTAATGACGATGATTTGTGATAATCATAATTAATTAGAGTATAGTTGTGCTCAGATATATTAAAAAAGAAGTGATCTTTCTTATTTCGAAGACTTGAAAATTTTGGTTTTTTAACTTTTCTGGAGAAAAATCCGTTGTTACGGTCGATGCTAAAATTTGGCGTAAGCATAAGTAGCAAAATAAATAAATTGACACAAAATAGTGGACGTCATGCATTTATTAATAAATTGTCAGCGTACACCCAGAAAAGATAAAATACCAATTTTTTATTCAAAAAAGTAGAGGTCATTTTTTTCTAAATTCTGCTGTACTATAAATCACTTGTGTTTCATATGCTACAAGAATCTAATGCTAATTGTTTGGCTATTTTGATTGAATAGAGGTCAAACAGTTCATACAGCACATTAGAACAATAAGATCTTGAATCGAACTGATCAGAAACACTCACTCTTATATCTTAATGGCTGTCAATTTTGAATAACCTGGCCCACCTAGTAAGAATAAGCCATGCAAACACTTATCAGCGCAAAAAAATGAAAAAAAAATTATTCAACCATGGTAGTGAAAATAAAAATTTGTTCACGGGGAAAAGGAAATGTTTCCTTTGGCCTGACAAATTTTGACCTCATTCAATCTGCATTGACATTGTCTAGATTACAGAGGCTTAGATTCAACTCTAAAAGTTGTTAACATTCTCAATAGTGCATTAGTGATGCCATAACTTGGCTACAGATATAAAAAAAAAGAAACAAAAATTAGTGGTTGTTAAACGACTAATCTTGTGTATATTATTTTTTCATCTAACCTATGTACACCCTTAAAGCATAAAGCATAAACGTATAACTCTACCTTTATGCTTTTGAAATAGAGTTTTAACCACTATGTAAATTTAATTGACATTGATGTAAAATTAGAATATCTTTCCCAGCACAGCTCTCCTAGATTATTTTTGTAAACAGAATTATTAATTGTAAAAAATGATAATTGACTCTTGCATCCACTGCTTTAGTTTATTGCCTACAAACAAAGTGCGTCACATTTTAAAAATCACTAGTCCATTTTTAAAATCTAGATCCATGCAGTGGCAGATTCTAGAATGTCCGATTCGAGTTTCCGATCCGATTCAGTGCCCGATTTAAAAAAAAACTATCTGAATTTTTTTAAAAATAATAAGTGTTCGTTTCAAGCACGTTTGTGCAACTCCGTTGAAATCACTTTGAAATTCTGGTTTACATCTAGAACCGGGACGCAGATCTAGATTACCTCCAGATTTTTGAATTGACGTCGATTATTTCAAGACCTGTGAAGTGAAAAACAACAACATTCAGAATATTAACTTAAAAGGCCTTGCTACGTTGTTTCAGAACACAAATGTCATCTACCCCAGTTATTCCGCAATTTTTATTGGCTTGGCCTTGATGGGAGACAATTTTTTTTCCTGTACGATCTGAAGATTCCCCAATCAGATCTGATAAGAAGATGCAACTTTTTAAATATGAGACAACTTTGAAAGAAATTTTTAAGATCTTACACGATTAAAAAAATTGCTTTATATTTTGGTAGAAAAAGCTCATAGCATTTCCATGATGATTCCAAAATGATGTTCCGCTTCTGATCAATCTATCGTCTTTAAGATGCATCTACCTTAATAGTGTAGTATACACCAGCTCCATTTTTGATAAATTTAAATTTTGTCGCTAATGTTTTGCGCTATTTTCACATTCTTGTGCTATTTAGAAATATTTCAGAGCATTTCTCAAAATTTTGGCTATTTCAGTCACTTTGAGCAGTTGTCAAATAAGATCAGTTGGACTTGAATCCTTCTGTCTCTCGCAACGACTATCGCTGATTTGTTTGGTTTTTGAGAAAACGGTAATGCAATTAACACACAAAGACACCCAAGCATAAAGCAAACAGTTCACAAAAAGTTCTTATAGAAAAGTGCAATATCAAACCGTTGTTTTAATGGTTTTAAATTACGCGCACCTTTTTCACTAGTACAATAAAATTTATAGGAGCTTTATCGAAAACAAAGACAAATTTTTGACAATTTGAACGTTGCATTCCAAGGATATACAAAAACTAGATCACAATGTTAACTGACAACCGTTTTTCTAATGTACTATCATATGCCGCTGAAAGCACTTTCGTTTAATTAAAAATACGACCGATTCATAGAGAACAGAAAAGAGAAAAAAGAGAACAAGCTATTGGCGGCTTCTGAACTTCAGCTGAGCCCTAAAATGTGGGGACTCTAGCGCCGAGAACATCGATCAAATATAATAAACCAAGAGGATTTTATTGGAAGAGCAAGCGCTACCTGCTAATTCAGCTAAATCCCATCAGCCGATCATATATGCTGTTTCAAAAGGTATTTTCTCAAAAAATATTTTGTTTGCAACCAAGAAAGTAATCCTTAAAATGGCAACCATAATAGCAGAGGTCCGATATGTACTTGCACTATTGTAGAAGAACAATTTCAAAAGAAAATTTGTTTTAGTATTACATAAATATAGTGAACAAAAACAAAAATCATAACTTCCTGAAAGCAACTCAAAAGATCACAATATTGCAAATTGGTGTTGTATTTAACTAGTTCACGAACAGTTTAGTCTTGCTAAACCAATTATTTCAAGCAAAGGTCAACCAATCATTAGTGCCGCTAAATCTCTTTTTATCTCTATCGCTCAGTTTTGTAACTCCTCAATCTTTCTCTGAGTGTCTCGCTGTACTGTTTTTGTCTTCTGTCTATTTTCAAGGTCGTATGAATTGCACATATGCTGCTATTCATATTCAATCTATATTACTCGAACAAATCTTTTTTTAATAGGTAAACATTACGTCTTGCATTCGAAGACTGCTACATGCCGTAGATGGTCTACGTTTACAGTGCAATTACAATGAAGCTCACTTACGATTTCTGACTTTACTGCTGTCAGCCATTGTTCCACTATCATCTTACCTTAACAAAGCGACCATTGGATCCTTATGCGAACGCACTTCGCTTTATCAAAATTTATTTCAATTACTGTTTCGCTCAGTATTAATTGATTGTTGCTTTTTGAGAATCACTTATCAGTAAATCTCTGCTATCAGAACCAACTTAGTGTCAAACTTTGTCAAAAACAAAGCGTCAATTCGTCAACAATAAAGAATGCAAAAACGAATTGAACGTTGTATTTACAATATTGCAACCATTTCTTGCCATTTCTGTTGTTGAAATCTCTGAAAAGTCCGACTTTTTAAACCTCAAAAATTGACCTGCTGTTCAAAGTAAAAATCCAGTTCATAATTGCGTAAACACCTGTTTTCACGGTGGCTGCGTCCCTACGTGCACCTACCCAGAAACCCTCATTATCCATGTCAAAAATTACTGGCTACTGAGAATTGATTGCGCTAATTTTCTCATTGACCTCCCGCTAATGTCAAATTTTCAAATATTCACATCTCGTAACCAATTGTTCAAAATCACCTCGGATAAAAATTTTAACAAACTGTAGTGTGGGTGCTGTTCTCCAACCTCCAACTATTTCCTAGACATTTACCAGCATGAAAAGTTTGTGCCCTTTAATATTGCTTTAAGAATCTAGAAGTTTCCTTCCAATGAATCTACAACAATTAGAAATCTCTTTGTATCAACACCTGTTTTCCTAACGTACTACCCTGTACCTCTGAAACCTTTTCGTGCAGTTGAAAAAACGAACAGGACACCACGAACAAAAACCAGAGAAAAAAGACAAGAAACTAATGACGGTTTCTGAACTTCAGCTGACCCCGGAAATGATGGGACTCTGTCGCCGAGAAGGTCGATTAAATATAATAAACTAAGAAGTTTTAATTTGAAGAGAAAGTGCTACTTTCTTACTCAGATAAATCCCCTCAGCCGATCATATAGGCTGTTTCAAATGGTATTCTCTCAAAAATAGTCAATGTGCAATCATGAAAGTAATCCTTTAACTGTCAACCATAAATGCAGAGATGTGATATGTACCTGCAATTTTGTGGAAAGAACAGTTTGAAGACAATTCGTAATGGTTATAAATAAATTGATTAAAAATTAAATAGAATACTCTGAAAAAAGCCCGATATCTGATCTTCGGACGCGGGTCAACTCCCAAAGTACCAAATTCCGCTTGCACCCAGATATTAAAAACATGACCAAAAGGAGGCACTTAACAAGATACAATCCCCCTCCTTATATCATTAAGCAGCTACCATTAGTCAACAAGCAATTCAAACTTTTGGTCTTGCAACACCGGTGTTCGGTAGATCTCTCGAGTCTGGCGGGTAGTACAATCTGACCTCAAATTCGGATTTCCGGTACCCCAAATTGTCTGCCCTCAAATTTTTAGGCCATTATAATTATTTTTTAAGTGATTCGGTTCCCAACGTAACTGCCAGCCACCGTTTTATTATAAAACAAAACTTTTTTACATTTTGGAAATAGAATACTACAGGTTTCTTTAAAAAACACTCTTGAACGTTCTCCAAGACGCTGTTTTTACATACATTAGTTGCGCATTACGTTTCAACCACACCCTAGCCCTTTTTGCAGCCATAAACTTCATTTTCCACACAATTTAAAAAATACTCAATTTACCTTCTTTCTGGTGCATGTAACTCTGAGATGGGATGTCAGATCGGTTTTGTAATTTGTTTTTTTATCCCGAAGCTGTTTGGGATGTTGATAATAATCTTTTACATAAAAGCTGCAAGGTGTTGCAAAATGAGAGGCAATATGTGCTTGTCGGAACTTATCTTTACCATAGGACCAGAAAACTTTAGCTGGAAATCTTATTTTTACTCTACGTAGCACATAAAAAAAATCAGTTACTGTCAATTTTAATTTAAATAGCCAGCTGAAATTTATTTGAACACCTGCATTCCCTTAGATATTCTTGTTCAAACGTCTATAAGAAGTTAGTTTGGGAGAACGGTATTGGTCAATTTTACCTCATTTTTCCAGAACTATCAGAATACGTTCTCTCTGGTAATATTTTATTCTACACTTCGAAGTCAATTTCTAATTTTCTCCAAATCACGAAGTTCACATTTAGAATTAGTTTAGCCTTCTAGTGGAATTCTGATCTTAACTTAGTCTGATCACACCTTTCTAACTTATCCCTGTAGTTTTTAATTGCATACGCGGATCTGATATATCTATCCCGCTGACTGCGCCATGTCGTACACATTCAGAATTATTATTATTACTTGATCGTGAGACTCGAGCTAGCTTTCACCTTCTTAGACGGCTTTTGCGCTTGGGGCGTTTGCTTTACAAATTTTGTTACGTTTTTTCGCGAGTTGAATCGTCTAACGAAATCTCGTCTGCTGAACTTGAGGATGAAGACGACTTGCAGAGTTACTTAATTAGAATGTGGTGACTGTACACAAGATGAAAAAGCAAGAGAATGATTTTCAGTAGATACTGAAAGTCGTGAACTAATAATGATGCGGGAATAATGATGCGGGAATATGCGGGAAACAAATAATAATGCGGGAAAATGAACAGCAGACATTTTGAGCAGACAAGTTATCTTAGGTTGCAAATGAAACGGACATGATTTCTTAAAAATTGACTTTCAATTAATTAATTACGTCGTATATGTATTTTACTGCACTAAATTAAACATCAGAATTATCATGTAGGTTACATACGACAAATTTCTTAGGAATGCGGTGCTCCCTTAGAGTTGGTTATTTAGTTTTCCTTTACGTCAATAGAAATTTAAAACACCTTGCCGCATCAACTATTACTCTGGAAATTGTTTTCTAGAAACTGATCAGATCAAACAACTCTTTTGAATTTAACAAAGCGCAAGTTCTTTCCGAATACTTAGTCAGTTTTTGTTACTGTTGGCACGACATCGAAACCCAATTTCCCCTAATTCGAGATGTCATGATTTCTAATAAAGATATAGATGCCTGATAGAAATTTTTCCCTGCAAACACGCAAATGTTTTTGTTTTTATTTTACTAGTCATTACAAGAAATGGAATGCTGACAAGAGAAGAAGAATGTGGAATGTGGAAGATAAAAATAACTAAATTTTTCAGAATTGATCCATTTCAGTTTTTTGAGTAAGAGGAATATTTGACGCCAATTTGTAGTTTTTTGAAATTAATAACGTTTTTTGAGTTTACTAATCTGTGTATTGGGCCTTTAAAAAATTGAACGCATGATAAAGACATTGATATGGCTACATTCTGGTAACATTGAAACACTTCTGAAGCCTCTTTTTTTCTCTTTTTTAGTTAAAAAATTTGTGAAAGGGTTTGTCATTTTTTGCGTTGTTCGATCCCTACGCTTCAGTGAAAATATTTTAATTATCTGATATGTTTTTCGAGACAAAGAAAATGCTTTGTTACAGATGTCTATTTTCCGAATGTTTGTGCCGCGCAAGCTTATTTGATGCATATAGTTTGTACTCATAAAACTCGTAATGATTCATTGTTATATACTATGTAATGACACGTGCTCAGTTTCTGGGGGTTGAATAACGTACAGGGCACAAATGGAAAAGAGCACAAACGGGGGTTGCAAACGTACAGGGCACAAACGGGCTATAATTTCATGGGAGGGCTATAATGGGAAAGACCCAAAATATTTTGGCCGATATTGTTCAATTGGTCTGCTGGTTGGTTACAGTAGCTATCAGTTTTTCTTCATTTCTTTGGATTGTGTTTCAGGCTTGCCCTGCAATGATTGTTACTTCCTAAAAGTTCAAAATTGTTTTGCTTTACATCATTTTGCTGCTCTTTCGAAAACGTGCGTGAAATATTTATGACTACGCTAGTCCATTTTCCTGTTTTGCTTATTCTGCTCAAAATTTTTTCAACTGTAGTTATTTATCAACGCTATCTAATTGAACGGAATCATAAAAACGAAATCAAAAGTAAAAAGGGGATGAACCCATAACTCCTAATTTTAGATGCCAGCTGCTTAAAGGCTTGAACTTTGTTCTTATAAGTCTTAGTTACCAGATCTGTAATGCGCATGGACATTGATAAAATTTGTGGACATTGATACCAGCCTTTGCATCCGCTCATTAGGAAACAAAAGCATGTCCAACAATGAAATGAAATCAAAATAGTTTGCACTTCAACAACGTTTTTGTACACCTATCAGGTTTTCCCTTTTTTCCTGTTCTTTCAATCCTAATTGGGGTTATGGGAATCAATGGCGGCTGTGGTCCGGCATTCGGCTGGTCATGCTTAAGCACTGCTGGGAATTCTGAAGAAATTTATTTTCTAAAAAAAGATTTCGCAGCATGTAATTGATAGCGAATTGTCTGTTCCGTTTTGAAAATTTCATCAACCGTAGAATGGATTCAATGGAGTAGTTTTTGAGTTGGACCTCTCTAAGGAATATCATGTTTTATTCAACTCAGAATGTTGGACTGATTTTCATATTCTTCATCAGTTTAATCGAAGAGTTTGAAAGAATTTACCAATTGATCTTTGCATCAGTAATAACTTTAATAAAAATTGAGAAGAATTGAGAATATTTTAACAAAATAAGAATTGACGTTCTTTAGGGCAATTCGAAATGCTTATGTCCAAATCTTATACAAAAGGCTGCTTGAACAAATTTTTTGCTAACAAACACTTCTATTACCTAGCTCATTCATGTTGTATTATAATTCAGCCATTTTATATTGCATTATTTTTTTAAGAAAAAATGAATTATGAAATTAGCAGTTTTTAGCCCCATTTTGGTTTTGCTACAAGAAAGGTTTCTTATCAACTACTGAATCAAAATAAATGATTAAAAATGAGACTTTATGGCAGAATTCCTTTATCCAGAAGGTTGATCTTGACTCGCAGCTCATGCAGTATCTTCGAAATTAATTTTACAAAAACTACAGTCGGATTCTAAATTTTTAGCTCTTTTTCTGCAAATTTGCGGTAAGAACTGACTTTTTTGCTGTTGAGACAAGTCTCAGAACCTACAATGAGGTCTTCTGAGGAATTCATTCTCTCTCAAATTGATCTTGAAATGTAGTTCTTTCAGAATTTCTAAAAAAATTTTGTTCGATAGGAATTGATACCAAAGATGCTAAACTTGTCAATCTCACGTTTGAAATTGTCTGTAAACTGATGAAGAAAGCTCTCAAACTGCCCCAAGCGTTACTATTTTGCAGACCGATCTCGAATAATTGTTCTGCTGGAGATCTAACACACTAAATCCATTCCATTTTGTTTTTGCAATCTATTCCACTCAATATTTTCGTTTACATAACAATTTCATTTTTTCTCCCTCTTTAACCCAACTCTTATTGTAACAGTAGAACCTAGACCATAAAAAAAGAGAAATATTTTTTCGAGTTATTTATTTCAACAAAGAAGTTTGAAAATGATATGAAAAAATTAAATGAAAAGACTAATGCTTTTGTTTAATTGCTAATCTGCAGCCATGTAATAGTTGTCTTTTTTGTATTGCTTTCTCTGCAATTCGAAACTGTCCTTAATTTTTGAGCCCTCCGTTTGAGCGAATTTTTTTGCGCACGTTGCAAAAACCTCTAGCAGCTTCTATCCTGCAGCGCAACTTTTACTTGAAGAAGTATTGATTTAAAATCCGCTGGCAGTGCTATTGCTACTTCACGAAATCATATATTCCCAATAACTTGTCCTTTAGTCATATCTTTTTGTACTCCGTGGCTGAATTACAAAAACTTGTCACTTTTTCAGGGTTGTTCGGGTTTAACAATGGATGGTTCAGCAAATACCTCCCCTTGCCAAAAACGGTTTTCAATTCGGAATCGTCTAGAATCTTCGCAAATCCCTTTACTAAATCTGTATCTATAGACCTTTGATACAAACTATTCAATTTGGATCCCTTTGGAATCCTCGCTCCAATTATTACTGCTGACGCTAGGCTGCGCTATAATTCTTTGATAGGTTGAGCTCTCGTTCTCTCCACAGCATTCAAATTTCGCACTGCGCGCCAACAAGTTTGCGGTAGTGTGTTGTGATATTTGTGCCTCCTATTCTCTCTTTGACTGACAGTTGACATTGATTTTGAGAGAATTAAATTCTTCGTCCCATCAGCTCTAACGTTCTCAGCCAAATTCATTTTTTCTATGAGTTCGAAATGACAAAAGTTTGCACTCCAATTGAAGTTTTAGCTCCAAAGCGTCTTGATCGAGGCTGGTGCCAAATGCCATCAAGTTTTCTTCGAGTTTTTTTGGGTAAAACATTCAAGTGATTGAAGCTTTGCCGGATTTTGTTGTAGACGTAGTTTGTGTCTTTCAATGAAAGCGATGGATGTGCAGACGCTCGGATTGAATTCACTTTTTGAATTTTACATTTCGAAGATTTTTTGTAATTTTTTGATGATCCCTTTTGTGTATTGCAGTTATGTTGAGTGTAACATGGGTGCCTCGGGCTTCTGACTACGCTTGAACAAGTTGAATGACAAATGAAAGCGTTTGGCCACTAGGGAGGAAATCATACGTATTCAGTCAGCTACATTCGTTCGGCGTTGAGGCGGGTAGAAAGCTTGTAACCTAACAATTTTGCTTGTTTCTTTTGGCACTTACGTTGAAAGCTTGATTGCGATTCTCCATTTAGTGCAGCAACAATTTGTTTTTCGGGGTGCATTCACTTATAAAGTGCACGTTGTCTCTACAGCACAAATTCTGTCCAGGAATTGTAACATAAGCGTTGCGTCCTCATAGCAGCGTTTCGGTATTTCGCACTCCTATTGATCAACAATTGATAGCTCCTAAATTTTGAGTGCTATCGGCAAGTAGACTTTGATCGTTTTGCTTTTGCTTGGTCTCCTTTGCATTTTAAATTGCACTTAGATTCGGTGTCTTTGAGAGCCGTTTGTCTCTAATTGTGTCTTGTGTTCTTTGTGCTTTCGCTCTCCTCTGAACGGTGAAAAGCTGTCATGCTCGAGGGCCAACGCTTCTGGCCTTCGATCCAAGAAAGTTAGATCTGTTTTTTTTCGATTCCGCTAAATGCAACGGTAATTTCTCTTTGTGGTTTGGAATCAGTTCTTCTATGGCAAGTTAAATTCCTGCACTTGATTGCAAAAAACCATCACTTTTGTCCAGCTTCAAAACGTTCACAAAATGCTGATCAAAACTGAGAAGTTGATTAAGCTTTAAAAAACCCCAATTCCCTGCCGGTTGTTCATTTCGCATCTTTTTGAGTTGAGCATCGCCGATCAGATGCGCACGTCTTTACTCTCTCCGTTGCCCAAGCTTGGGTGTAGAGCAATACAGAGTACCGCTTAACCTTTTTTGCCACATAAGAGCGTTTTCAATCGGCGCATTTTTTAGGAGTCGGGTATTTACATCAGTGCACAGTGGCCCTAAAAACTCTGGTCATTTGAAAAGTTTCCAATAGGGAACTCAACCTGAACTTCGGTTGTTGATTGCTGCTACTAGTCTTGAATTGATGCTTTGTCACACTTCGTCGATCTGTTTCGTATTTTTTCCTTGCGCAGTCGGTGACGATCAAACTCGACGCCTGGGTAGACGTGGTCTGGTCTAATCTGTAATGGTGAAAGACGTTTGATCTGTTTGTTTTATCTGATCTGTCAAGCCAGGAAGACATCTCTATGCTTTTTGTGTACTTCCAATTGAAGGGGGATTCGCTACGTATACCGGGCAATGCACTGCTCCATCATCATCATCAAAGTCAACGTCGTTTAGATTGGGTGCCTCATTGTGGTTGAGCATGGTTTGCTATTGGAATTGGTCCATCTCCGTGTCTAGCTCTCTTCCTTTCAAGTGGAAATCAATTTTTTATCCGAAGCTTCTATGAAAACTCCTCTACAGCGGCAAGGCTCCCCGGTTTTTTGTTGTCTTGTTTGAAGATATTTATGACTATTTTTCTTTGCTTCCATTCTTGGCTGATAGTTTCCTCTAGAGACCGAGAAAAGTACGTTTTATTAGTCTGTCTAGATGATTGTTTCGTTGATCTGAAACTTCGGCCTGTCCGTTGATATACCGTAATTTTTTTACTCGATTTGATTACGTTGAACCATTCAAAATTGTGAATAATATGGCCCCGTTTGTCGATGGGATTATCTGTTTTGCATATCTGTAGATTGAATGTTCCGATCTCTGTTGGCCAAATCTCTGTTTTTTTTATACCTGGTACACCTTTTGCTTTTTTGCTCGCAATTGTTCTAGACATTCGTTGCCTTTACATGTCGCAATAACTCCATGACCGATTCTTTTTTATTTCGCAATTGAAGCAGCAGTTTGGATTATTTTGCTACGATAAATTGGTCAGTAATTTTCTTCCAATGTTTGGATCAGCTGACCGAAATTAACGCCTTTCCTTGTATCAACGGAAACACAGCAGATCGCTCGATTTGCAGTTGATAAACTGTCCTGATAATATGTTTTTGCCGTTGATTTTTGTGGACCGTGTTATGCGTTGTACTGTTGGTTTTCGTTGCATAATTGATACTCAAATAAACCCAACAACCAGTCGTTCAGCTTTGCTTAATGATAATTTCGTTTTCTTGAAATAATCAAATAAATCCAATCAATGAACAAATTTATTTTCTAAGTTTTGTTTAAAACGCAGACAATAAACTATTCAAGAAAATTTCCGAACCGTGTTATTAGCGCCATAACTTAGTTGTTTCTTTAACAAATATAAAACTGTCAATATTAGTCAATATTACCGACTAAAATGTGGAGCCTGTTTTTGCATTTCTATGTTAGTTCTCAATTGGTTTCAATAATACCAGTAAAAAACTATCATTAGACTCGGCTTCCTTAAAGACAGTAAGAGAAACTGACGCTGTATTTCGTACAAAGTTTCTCCTACTTTGTGACTTTACTTTTCAGAAGGAAAAGTTGAGATTATCAAAGTTAATTCTCTTTTCAACAAGTCAAATTTAGGTTAGACTGACAATCAAGAGGATGATTCACAGAAACAGGTTGCTGTAACAATTTATTCACCTCTCAAGGATTTTGTGTTTAATACGCACAGTTTGCTAGTTTATCAAAAGCAAAGTTATCGGTATTCACTTAACTTTTGATAGTTTTTAAAGCTATATTTCTCATGCTAGTCATTTGGTTTAACAAGTCATAATTGGCATTCTGATTGGCTGTGGATAACATTGTTCTATTCTAAAATCACTGTGTTTTTTGGCTACAGGTTTGTTTGTTTAATCATTTAATAAGATCGCCTTCAACATCATCGTAGCAGCTATTCATAGAAACTCTCAATCAAAAATGATTTTTGACATATAATTAATTTTACAACAACCATTAATCACACTATTAAGTAACTATTCGATTTAGCTGCGATTTCCACTATCTGAAGCCATTAAAAAACAGGCGACTGAAAAAAATTTGCGTCTGGTTCAAATGACAAACTTAAAAATTTCAAAACGAACCAATGCGAGCACGTTCAAGTACAAGTAATAGCGGGAACGCAATTGCTTATGAAACAAAAGCACAGCAGAAATACATATCAACGAGACCTGTCCCTCAACGTACACTATACTACAATTGTATTTGTGACCCTTGACCGCAGACAACATCGCTCGCCAAATTGCGCATTTGTCAATAAATTCAAACATTCGCTTAACAAGAAAATTAATATCGCTTTTTGACCGATACCGTTTTTGAGAACGGTCGTGTCATACTTTCTCTTCCTAAAAAAAACAAACATGAATACTAAGATATATATTCTTGCAAAAAATTGGCCCCGATATCATCTTTTTTAAAAGATAGGGTTCGTCAATCCGGGCACTCGGCAAGCAGCCTTTTCCTGTTTCGCCCGGGCCGAGGCCTACACCCGTATTCCACCGTTATTAAGCGAGAATAAGGGTGTAAAGCCAATTCCACTCTTAGTTAGCAGGGATAAGAGTGTAAGAGTGTAATTTTGAGAAAATTACACTTTAATGTACACTCTTTGCACTCTTTAGTACACCCTTATTTTACTTTTAAAAATGCACTATAATTACACTCTTTATTCCACTCTTTATTACATTCTTGAGCGAATTAGGTGAAGCAAATGTAGAACCTAATGAAAACCTTTTGTTAATAGCATTTCGAAAAAGACAAGTTAGAAAGTCTATTTTAGCCCGTTTTGTTGACCTGATACTGAACGTTTTGAGATTGTGCAGACATAAAAGCCAATAGTTTAATTTGTATACAGAATTTTTATGAAATCTCCAAATAGGTGAAGAAAATGTCGAACTTCATTAAAAAAGTTTGTTAACAACTTTTTAAAAAAGACGAATTGAGAAGTCTATATTAGCCCGTTTTGTTGCCCTGACACTGAACGTTTTGAGATTGTGTAGAAATAAAAGCCAATAGATTGATTTGTATACAGAAATTTTATGAAATCTCCAATTAGGTGAAGAAAATGTCGAACTTCATTAAAAACGTTTGTTAACAACTTTTTGAAAAAGACGAATTGAGAAGTCTATATTAGCCCGTTTTGTTGCCCTGATACTAATTTTTCTTTGAAATTGTGTAGAAAGAAAAGCCAATAGTTTTGAATTGTATGATGAATTTTTATGAAATCTCCAATTAGATGAAGAAAATGTCGCACTTCATTAAAAACGTTTGTTAACAACTTTTTGAAAAAGACGAATTGAGAAGTCTATATTAGCCCGTTTTGTTGCCCTGATACTAATTTTTCTTTGAAATTGTGTAGAAAGAAAAGCCAATAGTTTTGAATTGTTTGATGAATTTTTATGAAATCTCCAATTAGATGAAGAAAATGTCGAACTTCATTAAAAAAAGTTTGTTAACAACTTTTTAAAAAAGACGAATTGAGAAGTCTATATTAGCCCGTTTTGTTGCCCTGACACTGAACGTTTTGAGATTGTGTAGAAATAAAAGCCAATAGATTGATTTGTATACAGAAATTTTATGAAATCTCCAATTAGGTGAAGAAAATGTCGAACTTCATTAAAAACGTTTGTTAACAACTTTTTGAAAAAGACGAATTGAGAAGTCTATATTAGCCCGTTTTGTTGCCCTGATACTAATTTTTCTTTGAAATTGTGTAGAAAGAAAAGCCAATAGTTTTGAATTGTATGATGAATTTTTATGAAATCTCCAATTAGATGAAGAAAATGTTGCACTTCATTAAAAACGTTTGTTAACAACCTTTTGAAAAAGACGAATTGAGAAGTCTATATTAGCCCGTTTTGTTGCCCTGATACCAAACGTTTTGAGATTGTGTAGAAATAAAAGCCAATGTTTTTGAATTGTATGATGAATTTTTATGAAATCTCCAATTAGATGAAGAAAATGTCGAACTTCATTAAAAAAGTTTGTTAACAACTTTTTGAAAAAGACGAATTGGAAGTCTATATTGGCCCGTTTTGTTGCCCTGATACTGAACGTTTTAAGATTGTGTAGAAATAAAAGCCAATAGTTTTGAATTGTATGATTGATTTTTTTGAAATCTGCAATTAGATGAAGAAAATGTCGAACTTCATTAAAAACGTTTGTTAACAACTTTTTGAAAAAGACGAATTGAGAAGTATATATTAGCCCGTTTTGTTGACCTGATACTGAATTTTTTGAGATTGTGTAGAAATAAAAGCCAATAGTTTTATTTGTATACAGATTTTTTATGAAATCTCCAATTAGGTGAAGAAAATGTCGAACTTCATTAAAAAAGTTTGTTAACAACTTTTTGAAATAGACGAATTGAGAAGTCTATATTAGCCCATTTTGTTGCACTGATACTGAACGTTTTGACATTGTGTAGAAATAAAAGCCAATAGTTTTATTTGTATACAGATTTTTTATGAAATCTCCAATTAGGTGAAGAAAATGTCGAACTTCATTAAAAAAGTTTGTTAACAACTTTTTGAAAAAGACGAGTTGGGAAGTCTATGTTAGCCCGTTTTGTTGCCGTGACAAAGTACTTTACATTCTTTACAAGTTTGTGTAGAAGTAAATGCCAATACTTTGATTTGTTCACAAAATTTTAATAAACCGCCGAATTAGGTGAAGAAAAGGTCGAACTTCATGAAAAACCTATGTAAATAACTTTTTGAAGAAGACGAGTTAGAAGACATATGTTAGCCCACTTTGCTGTCGTGATAACGTACTTTATGATTTTGTATAGTAGTAACTGCAAAAACTTTGATTTAATTACAAAATTTCAATGAACCGTCAAATTAGGTGAAAAAAATGTTGAACTTCATGAAAAACGTTTGTTAATAACTTTTTGAAGAAGACGAATTGAGAAGTCTATATTGGCCCGTTTGGTTGCACTGATACTATTTTTTTTTGAAATTGTGTAGAAATAAAAGCCAAAAGTTTTGAATTGTATGATGAATTTTTATGAAATCTCCAATTAGATGAAGGAAATGTCGAACTTCATTGAAAACGTTTGTTAACAACTTTCTGAAAAAGACGAATTGAGAAGTCTATACAACTAGACGATTTAGAGAACGTATAATAGCTTATTTTGTTGCCGTGATATTGTACTTTTTGAAACTATTTAGAACCGTTTTTGAAACTCTTTATTTCTGTCCAAAATTTTAAGAAAACTGTCGATTTTTGGGCAAAAATTAGTCATTTTTGACAAACTTGGCTTAAATTATCTCAATTTTTAGGTGCAAACATACATGGTATCAAAATAAACTAGAGTTTACGCTTCCGACAACCATATAATTATCTTTTTAAAGTATTGCCAAACAAGAAAATGCGAGAGCAATGTAGAGACCGAAATCAGGGTCGATTTTCGCAAAATTTTCGAATTTTCAAAGTTGTTTGGTTTAATAACTTTTTTGCTAAACTTCGTCTTTGAAAGTATATTACATCATTTTCTTGCCCATTTAATCTTCTTTACGAATATATAAGGGTTGAAAAGTCTCGGTTTTATTTCATAGCCTAATTTTTCGATTTTCCAAATTTTGCTGAAAATAAGCCAAATCCAGCCAAAATCTCAAAAATCGAGTTTTGATTCCTTTATTTTTTTAACTGTTTTTAACCCTAGGTTGAAGCCCCAGTTCAAGCTGATTCCAAAACATATTCATTTTTTAAATTTGGTTCAGTAGTTTCCGAGATATAAGCCTTTTTCGAACGCGTACCAGGGCCCCCCCTTCGTCCTATCTCTGGAAAAACCCACCCGCCAACTTTAAACCTTTTTTTTATGCGTTTCCGTTCTAATTTTGAAATCCCACTTGCCATGTTAGATTCTATGTGAATCCAGCCTCCCAATGATATACTTTTTAAATTTCAATTTCAGAAGTGCTCTCTTCATAGTTGTTGGCTGTAAAGCAGGGTATCGTTTGGTGTGTTGCCTCACGGTAACGTGACATGCTCATCGTGAGTGAACACAAGTGAAGACCCCGGCACCTGCCTCCCCTCACTTGACTACCATGAATAGAGCATTTGAAATTGCGCAACGTATACGAAAGTTCCAAAAGCTCACACAGTAAGCCGGAAATAATGTAATTATTTCCAATAAGTCGATATCACGGCAAAGACGCAACGGATTGTTCGGAGGATCGACAGGACGGATCGATGACGGGACGGAGGATCGAGGACAGAGGGTGAGTTGCGATGATGGGACGGGGTTGCGATCAGGGTGGCGGCGGCCCATCGCTCCGTTTCGATGGGACCCATACAAAAGTTATATCGTTGGAAAGCTCTCGTCAAGGCGAATTTGATGGGCTATATAGCAGGACCCATTATGGACATACTATAATATCTATACTGTTGTACTATTGGTTGGAAGTTTCTAATGTGATGTATTAGTCGCTAAGCGTTTATTGTTTGTGTATCGTTTTTAGATATTGCTGTTGAAAACATGGACCGTAAACGAATCGGCAGACCTTATGCTTCCGCTAATGCACCTCCCAAAAAAGCCCTCAAGCCGCTTTTCGCAGATGACCAAGTCAATGGCAGGGTAACCAAGTTGCAACCCAACGGGAGGAACGCTGAGTTCATCTTTATCAATTTTGTTGGTGAAAGTGTGCATACTGCAATAGTAGGGGACTCAATATTTGATAGTATTTGTATAAGAAACTGCGTCACTTATTCATAGTCAGGCGGACGAGTCGAACAATTTCATCTGTTACTCGATACCCTCTCTGTATATAGGAACGTCATCTTAGCTGTCGGTGGCAACAATTTGTCAAATTGGAGTGAACCCGGAGAGGATCCATCAGTTGCTGTTGATAAACTGAGAATTTTGTACAATGCCATCAGGGGCCTTGAAAATCGCCCAAAAGTGATAGTGTGCTCTGTATTGAAAAGGAATTGCAGCCGTTGGAACATCCAACGATTCAATGCGGTGCTAAGGCACTCGCAGCTGCCCGTCTTTAAACTTCATCAAGAAGTTTACAAAAGCAATTTGTTTCTGAGTGACGGTGTCCACCTTAATTTGAAAGGTAGAAAAGCATTGGCTTGTGCAATGAATAAATTTATGAGAGAATATCAGCTGCACTAATTTGATTGACTCTTGTTTTCGTTGTTTGTGTTCGTGCAGCAATTTTATTCATTTTGTTTTATTAAATCTTTGGTGTTTGTTGATAACTAAGTACTAGTACAATTCGCAATTTCTTGTATATACTCATCAAGGTTAATTCATCGTCTTACCTCCAAATTTTTTGCGAGCATCTGTTAATTTAATCGCTTGCTGAAAACCTGAAAAGTGATATAATTTTGATGTGGCTTTAACATAGGATTCTAACCGCTTCGCCAGGTACAATAGATTCGAATTTTAGGCTTGTGTTTGCGGGTGTCTCTGCCTGCATCGATATGTCCACTCAGTGGATTCTGTCCGCTTCGCCCGTTACAAACAGAATCATTAATTAGGCTCGTGTTTGCGGGTGTTTCTGCCTGCATCGTTATGTGCCCTCAGCGGATTTTATCCGCTTCGCCCGGTACAAAGATTCTAAGTTTAGGCTCGTGTTTGCGGGTGTCTCTGCCTGCATCGCTATGTGCACTCAGCGGATTCTATCCGCTTCGCCCTTTGCAAACAGAATCATTAATTAGGCTCGTGTTTGCGGGTGTTTCTGCCTGCATCGTTATGTGCTCTCAGCGGATTTTATCCGCTTCGCCCGGTACAAAGATTCAAATTTTAGGCTCGTGTTTGCGGGTGTCTCTGCCTGCATCGCTATGTGCACTCAGCGGATTCTATCCGCTTCGCCCTTTGCAAACAGAATCATTAATTAGGCTCGTGTTTGCGGGTGTTTCTGCCTGCATCGTTATGTCCACTCAGCGGATTCTATCCGCTTCGCCCGTTACAAACAGAATCATTAATTAGGCTCGTGTTTTTGCGGGTGTTTCTGCCTGCATCGTTATGTGCTCTCAGCGGATTTTATCCGCTTTGCCCGGTACAAAGATTCAAATTTTAGGCTCGTGTTTGCGGGTGTCTCTGCCTGCATCGCTATGTCCACTCAGCGGATTCTATCCGCTTCGCCCGTTACAAACAGAATCCTTCATTAGGCTCGTGTTTGCGGGTGTTTCTGCCTGCATCGTTATGTGCTCTCAGCGGATTTTATCCGCTTCGCCCGGTACAAAAAATCAAATTTTAGGCTCGTGTTTGCGGGTGTCTCTGCCTGCATCGCTATGTCTACTCAGCGGATTCTATCCGCTTCGCCCGTTACAAACAGAATCATTAATTAGGCTCGTGTTTGCGGGTGTTTCTGCCTGCATCGTTATATGCTCTCAGCGGATTTTATCCGCTTCGCCCGGTACAAAGATTCAAGTTTTAGGTTCGTGTTTGCGGGTGTTTCTGTCTTCATCGCTATGTCTACTTGGCCGATTTTATCCGATGCGCGCAATTAAAATAGATTCCATAATAAGGCTTGAGTTTGCGGTTGATTTTGCTTTTTGAAAATTAAATTGTTTTTTCGAGGTTTTCTCCTGTTGACATTAAATTAAGTGAGCATTAGTGAATCCTTGGTTTAATTTAGTTGACTTTTAGTCGTTAAATTTAAATGACTTTGTTACCATGTCTAAAGTTTGTAACAATATTTATTGTTAATTAGAATCGTTCAGCTAATGGTCTAATTCGTTTACTATTAATTTCAGAGATGCCTTTGAAAATTGAGTTTGTGTTCCTTACGGAAGATTGCCAAGTGTTCAAATTGAGTTTGTTTGATCCTCGATGGCCCAAAACCCTGCAAATAAATGAGCGTATGAAACTAAATGATGACGATAAAATATCGCTAATGATTGATGGCTCTGAGGTTGATTGCGTTCTACTGAAGCATGGTCCACCAGGTGCGATGGACGTAGAGTTCAGAAAAAATCAAGAAATCTATGGTGCGTTTGCGGATCAGTGTAGTGGTAATTTGGACGTCACCCCACGTAAAGGAGCGCGCTGGGCTGGTAGTAGTTTGACACCAGTTGAGAGTTTTGGACCTGAAAGTCCCAGGGTTATGTTAGATCTCTTGCTTTTGTTTTCTTTATTTTTATGAACGGTGTAAAAATAAAATAATTCGTTTTGCAACGTGTTAGGATGTTGTTCATCATGTTTTTGTTGTTCTATTTTGCCTACATAAGAAATTTTGTTGCTTTGTTTGATCTCTTTCCAATGTCGATTACGTTGCCCTGTTTAGAAATGCTCAAAACATGAAAAGATTGTGGAAGTCCTAAACGAAGACAAAGGTATTATACTGCTGGTCCGTACATTAGATACTTAAACGACGGGGTTAATCGCGGGACCACATGTATAACTTGAGAGTTCAACCCCTAGTTCTACTCTTGGTATATAGTTAAGTATTAAAGAAAGTTAAATGCAAATATGAATTAATAAGTTATGTTAAACAGCATCAATTATGAACCGAGCATGAAGGGATAGAATAATTAAAGTTGTTAAGACTGAGATAGCACTAGATAGTACAGGTTGAATTATTCTAAGTTAACTTGTAACTTAGATAGAGATTAAGAGATATTAAATTATAACTTAGAGTAGTTAAGTTTAACTTACCTGATTTCCAATTTTGTGCTAAGTTAATATTTTATGACTTAGAGAGTTCTTAGTTAAGAACAAGTCACAAAATATTCTAAGTTAGAAAAATATCTCAAGTAAGCTGAGATTGAGAAAGGGGGCAATACGGGATTTTTGATTTTAATTCAGAAGTTATCAGTGACCAAATTGTGCTGGTAGTTGAGCGTGCAAGCTCCTTTTATACTTGCGGACACGTGGTTCTCTAGTATCCTATTGGATAGAGATAACAGTGTCGACAGAGTTACCAAGGTTAAGTTGGTGTTCTCTGTGTGGCGTGACAATATCACGTCATAGTATTCTCAGTTTTAGTTAGTGATCTTAAAATAGTAGCTTATTCAAAACTACTTAGTAATTTGTTCACACGTTAAAATGGACTTTGTCCAAATCAAGTTTGTGCTTCACGCACTATAACGTAAATTCTCAAAATAGCACTAAGATTATCAAATAGTGTTACTGAGTGTAGCACACTTCAGTACATCCCATCCCGGTCCATAGGTATTAAATCAAAAAATCAAATTTTACATAATCGAATAAATTATTTAACTTAATTTTATAATAATTAAGCATTTAAAGTTTGTGAGGTAGATTACGTGGTTAAAGTTCTAAAGTTCATCGTAGCTTCCTGTTTCTGAGTTCTCTCTTGAAGAAGGGTTGACGATGTGCTAAGATACAGGGCTGTACAAAATAATAGATCCAATTTTTTTGGTTGGCCGTTATAATAGACCTTTTGAAGTTTTTCTATAAAATTGTACTGCTAGTACATCTGACGTTGAATAATAGAATTATATAAGTTGAGGAATATACTGGTTAAGTTAATGGTCTATAATGACAATCGAGGTAAATGAATAGGGAAATTAAAATTACTGCGCACAACACCATAAAGGCTAGAGTTGCCGCAATGACTCCCCAAATAAAGAACTCCGTTTCGTAATTCATCTTTATTTGAGTATTGTTGAAGAATAAATCAATTGAAGTAAGCTTTGTAGCTATAGTTTAAGGAATTAATATTTAGACTTGGTTGATCATTATGAATTAGCTTCATGAAATAATTATTCTTGCTTTTCGTCATTGATTCAAAGTAAATAACAATTTCTTTTTGTTCCAAGTCTTCAAGAAATAAAAGGACTTCGCATTGAAATTCAGAATAATAAAATTCGGAGATTCTGAAAACTTTATCGTTAAAAATAATCTGTTTAGAAAAGTTAACCCAAGCGGATTCAACATGATCAGAGAGTTGACAATAATCTTTAAACCATTCGATATCAACACCTCCTTCAAAATATGTGTTCATTGTGAATAATATAGTAATTCAATTTTTGTGTCAATGGGGAGAATGGAAGAACATTTAATCTTTGAAAGGAATTGACAGGAAGATCCAAATAGTACTTAAACTATAAATGGCGGATGGCGATGAATGCATACCTGTTAACGAAAGATTGTAACATTTCTATATCCGTGATCACCAAAGTATTGAAGATTAACATATTAATTGAAATAAGTGAGAGGTCGAAAGTTTAGATTATTGATGTTAAGAATTTCTTCTGTATGAATAAGTTTTAGAATTTCAAATAAATCGTACTCAGGAATTTGATGAAAATAAACTACAATTTCATTGGAATTGTTATCTTGCAAGAATAAGATAATCTCCTGTAACTCAAATGTCCAATGAACTGACAATGGTGTATAGAATTTATTTCCAACTAAGAATGTTTTCGAAGTTTTAATAACTTGCGATTGAATAAATTCAGCGAGATCGCAATATGTTTTGAAATATTTAATGTCTACTGAAAGGTTGTAAGACATCAAATAAATTATGGAATTCGATGGAACAATCGAATGATGTCGTAAGCAAGATGAATCGGTAAAGATAAAGAATAGATTTTATTAGAGAAGCGAGAACAAATCAAATATGCAATCTAAAGATAAGAATGGACTCATTGTTCACCATAAATTGCGCTAATTGTAATCATTGAAGATAGTTTCAATGCGGATTACTTTACTTGATGTGAGTAATAGAATCAAAGAGAGTAAGGTAATCAAAATGACTAATAATTAGGCGTTCGTTTAAACTAACGAATAATTTTCCTCACCGCGGGAGAAAGAAGAAGAAGTAATGAAGGAAGTACTGAACATCAACAACCACAAGTTTATCTATTCCATTCCGTGAGCGCTCAACGTGATGAGCGGAGGATGTGGAGTTGATGCTTCAGATTTGCGATCTCCAGTTGGAGCTCAGTAATCCGTTGTTCGAGCTGTTGAGAGCGTTGTCTCTCTGTCAGAAAGTTTTGCTGTACCTGATAGGTGAAGGTATCAAACTGAGGATTGAGGTTTGCTGTAATATTATCAAAGGGGACTTGTATTGTTTGTCCTTGAAGGTTGTGATTAGTTAGTAGATAAGAATTTTTGTTCGACAAATAACCAATGAGATTGAACCTATTGATGTTGGGTTGCAACTGGTAGATTAAACTTGTATTGTAGTTCGGGTGTCCATTAAAACCGGGGGTTTTAGCTTGTATCTCAGCTTGATGTTGTTTTTGTAGGCGGTCTTGCAGGGAGGTAGTTGTGTAATGATGAAGATTAAGAAAGTTTGGTCGAGACGATTGAGTAGATGTAGTGTTTGCTAAGACGTTGGGTACAGTACTGTTTGTCTTGGGTATATTTACTTCTAGCGGTGTCGCTGGGTTGAATGTCTCTCTAATGAATTGTTTACATGGTTGTTTCTTTGCAATTGTATCTGCAGGTTTAGTTCTCTTCTTGGATGATGTAACCGTCGTTGATGAATTTGCACTAGTTGCTTGAAATTGTACTGCTGATATCTTGATAGCTGAGAGAAAAGTTGTAGATGGGGTAACGTGAGTTGTGGGTTGTACTAGTCTGTCAAGTTGTTTAACTCCAGATTGAGGTTTAGAAGTTGATTGTGTATTGCATTCGGGCCAACACACTTGGAGGTGCCTTCTGAAAGACTGGTATCAGTTCGTTAGGGATTGAAGAAAGTTCCTGAAATATCAAGTTTTCTCTACTCTTATTCTATTCTAAGAGTAAATTTTTTGAAGTTATTTTGCTAGTATTCTCTTTTCCTTATTTTTTTTGTATTCTCTTTCAAAGTAAATCAGTAGTAATTTTGAAGTCAGTCTGTATTATCATCATATAGTTTGATGATATTAAGGTAATAGAGGAATTAATCCTATACTGGAGACGTAGGAACGTTGTGATCGTTTCTATTTTCGTCTTTATTATTCTCATCATGTAGGTTTGGGTAACCACTTTTATTCTCAAATTTTAAAGCTTGTAAGCCTATATTCTCTGCATAAGGTGGAGTTTGAATAACTCGTTCTCTAATATTAATATTTTCGGTTTTTGGAACTTGCATTGTCCGTTCTCTATTTTCATCAGTGTTATTATTATCAGAATTAGTTGCTTGATAGATAGAAGTCAAAATTGGAACTGACATTAAGTCAAATGTGGCAGCAAAGAGTGCCTTACCAAAATGAATAGATGCATCTGTAATTTTGTTAATTTGCATTGCTCGGATTAAGCATAAGACTATGTCGATGAGTAGCTTAATGAATAAGAAAGCAGCAAAGAGTATTCCGCATCGCTCAATTATATATTGTATTTTACCAAAGGTTTCAACAAATTGATTATTAAAGAAGTCCGGTGAAATGAATGAATCTAGATAAATAGTTCTAGAGTTATAATAATTCGTGCCTGAAATATTTGAAAATGATTCTCTGCTATCTATTAATGACTTAGTAAAGTGTTTGAGAACTCCTTTCATATTGGAGTTGAAAGTTATTGAATTCCAGAAAGACATCATTTCTTTATATGTGTAGATAGAAGCATAAATACTTGCAGTAAAAACATTCGCAATTTGTTGAATAACTATATGTGGTTTAAAGAGTGCAGGTCCTCTTACTTTTGTGATTTGTGGGGTTAGCTCAACCCATGAATTATCATCGTCAACATCTAGTTGAAATAAGTTTGAATGTTTATCAGAGCACAATTTTTCTTCGGCTTCAGTGAAAGTTTGTCTAGAAATCGGATCAACGAAATGAATTTCATCTTTATAAAGAATTGGTATTCGATTATAGCACTTATTAAGAATCTGTAAGGGTGAATGAAATTCAGGACAATTATATAGCCAGGCAACATTGCCATTTGTTTTGAGAAACATAGATCTGTTTCATGTTAAGGTATATCCAGCTAAACGCGGATTTTCATGAGAAATCATTAAAGTGTTAAGAATAGTTGAGCGCTCTAATTCACAGTCATTTCTTAATAGCTCTAGAGTAGAAGTTTGAAGTTGCCGAAGATTATTAAAGTGCAAATAGTCAATTTTTGTTCCAAGATGTGCTTCGAAATCAATATTCTCATAAACTTGAGAATATGTTGTATCAACTGTTTTGTTGTCACTGGAATAGAATTTATTTTTCAGAGTTATAGCACCAGTATCGGGTTTAAATTTGTGAATGGGTTCTCCAGTGTTCATATCAAATCCGTCACGAAGACTAATGTATAGAGAATCATATGGCGTAGGATATACTATTCGTGGATGACTACATAAAGACTGTGGTTTATTATAAACTTGGAACATAAAGCTTTGTAAGTCGAAATCTGACTGAGCTGAAGTAAATTTAGGATCCTTTACTATGTAGTATTTATCATTAGCTTTAATCATTTGAGCGTCAAAAGTGCAAATTATAGTGAAAAGACAATTATTGGGTTCATCCCAAGTGTATGCAAATGGATCAGTAGATGTAGAATCGCAGCCTCCGGCTGATAAAGGACAAGGTAGAGGTATATTTTGCCAGTTATTAACTGTGCCATCTCTAAGGTTTACATTCAGGCTAACATTTTGCATATATGTTTCATAAGTGTAGTGTGTAATCCAACCTCGGGAGTTATAGTCATTGTTTCCAGTTCCAACATCGCCTGAGTTAAAGTTTGAGAACAAAGATTTGTCAAAATCGAATTCTACTGAATTAGAAGAAGGGGAAAGCTTTATCTTTTTTCTTTCCTTTGCAAGTTTGCATTTCTGAGCATCAAGCTTAACTGAAGTAGTAATAGTATTATGTCTGGCATCTATGCCGCTAGAGTCAAAAGAATCGCAAAACCAACGTAATTGCTGTTGGGTTGCTTTACACATAGTTGCTTCTAGTTTAACTTTATAATTTCTTTGGTAGAGAGTGACTCGTGCTTGATTAGTGCTAATTTTATCAGGGCGAATTTCGCAGGGTGCTACTTTGTTGAGAAACTACATCTGGTTTGAAATCATTTTTGAGCAATCAAAGTGGTTAACATGAAGGTTAGGAGCTGTGTTTTCATAGATACTCATCTTTTCAATTGGTCTGGCGTCAGTGAAAGACGTTAAGAGTAATAATGCAAGAAATATAATAAAGATCAAATATTTTGCAGAGCAAGCAGTTATAACACAGAGAAGTGCGAGAGGTATTATAGCAATAATCTTAAGAAACTGAACAGAACGAATTTGGTTTCCTATGTAGGTTAAAAAATATTCTACTTTTGAGAGAAGTGCTTTCTTATCAGTAAGTTTTCTTTAAAGAACTGGTCTTTTTTCAGTGATAGTGGCAAATGGACGTTGCGTTTTGATCAAACTAATAGCTTTTCAGGAGGGTCTAGTAATTTAAGGTACGGAATTTCTTCAGGTAGACAATTATTTCTATCTGCGACACATTCTATGAAGTGTGGATGAGAATCGTTATATTCAACTAGGGATTTTAACTCTGCAATACGCTGAACATTTTCAGATTCAATATCAGTTGCTACAGGTAGGAACAGATTTAAGCAAAGTAATATAAAAATGAGCATTTTGTAACTTACGTTTATTACTTCGTCTATTGCTGGTGATTTCTTGATTTCTCCGTCTTCCATTTAATAAACGAAGACAGTATAAGGTGAGTCTAACAGATTCAAGTTAATATTATCCGTGAAAGTAATCTGATATTTTAGCTCGTGAACGTGAGCGGGATTATAGGGTACCCAAATTATGGCAAATTTTGCGTTATTTTCTGATGTTACGAAGAATGCAACTGTTCTCTGTTGATTAGAAACGAAACACTTGTCAAGTGTTACAATTTTATTTCCGAATTTCAATATTTTCTGTAGGAGGAATATTCTAATATACGATAGCGGGTCGAATGCAAGGGCAGTAAGAACTTGTGTTTCAAGGGAAGGTGGTAACATAGATTAAGGGTCTACAGTAAAGGGAGCTTCGATGATATCAAGGTCTATTTCGTCTCTGTTGTTCAATTGGAAATGAAAGCGTTCAATATGTTCTGGTTTGTTAGGGGTTCAACAAACAATTATTTCTAAGTTTACAAACTGGTCTTTAACGAAGAAATTAACAATGTTTTCTTTATATGAAATATATGATTGATCAATTTTTGCTGACTTGTTATTATATTTCAAAATTTTATGTGGGATGTTATAAGGACTGTAAGAAGTTGAGAAAGTTGTTCTTGAAGCTATAACCCAATAATCGTTTAGCGGAATATTCATTGATCAGTTGGTGGTTCTAAAACCAAACAAGGGACATTTAAAATGTCTAAGTCAACTAGGCTTGAAGAACAGCAATAGGGTCTTCGTTAGAGTTAGTAGCAAAGAATACTACAGTTCTTACTTCGTTAGAAATTTGACAACTGGTTAAGGTGTTAAACTCACTATTAAATTTCAGCTTTTGATTGGCTTTAATGGAAACTTTCACAAGTGTATCAGGGTTGATAGAAAGAGAAATAAGAAAACCGTTTTGGTCGAATGAGACTTCGGTCATATATTAGGATTGATTGTCTTTACGGTGGTGGTGTATTGTGGTGTGTTTAACTGGTGATGAAAGTGTTTAGTGTAGGTAGTGTTTGTTGGGATTTAGAAACTTTCTGAATTGTCAGTCTCTAAAGAGATATAAACTCCTGCTATAGTTATTGATTGAGAATTAATATTGAACTGAGATACCTGGTATATGTGTTGTGGGGATGTGTTGTGACAAGTATTTGCTGGTAGTCACAATTTGGAAGGCTTGAAAACTTTGCTAAGTTTTCTAAGTTAGAGCTGAATTTGTGAGAGAAAGAAGTGATTGATTTCAGAAGGTAACTGAGAAAAGTGATTTTGAATTTGGGTAAGGCTCTTAAATAGTGGTTTTCAGGGTTAAGTTACCAATTTTTGTGTGCTCTGAATTGTTTGCTCAGAATCTGATTGGATGGTGATTAATCTTGAATAGTGTTGTCACGAGCGGTCCGGAAAGTAGTTTAAAACACAAAACAAATAGTCGCGCTTCGAATGGTGCCAAAATTACTGCGCTGCGATTAGCGGTTCGCTTGGGGTTTTGTAATTTTCATTTTCTGATTTGTTTGCTCATAATCTGATTGGATGATCACTAGCCTTGACTGGTGCTGTCATGATTGGTCCGGAAAGTAGTTTAAAACACGAAACAAATAGTCGCAGTTCAAATGGTGCCAAAATTACTGCACTGCGAATCGCGGTTCGCTTGGGGTTTTGTAACTTTCATTTTTTTTACGGATGCGAAAATTGGGTTACTCTGGTGTTTCAACTTAAACTTAAAGAAAGGTTTCAACTAGTTGTGAATGGAATGTTGAGCGGGAAAATGATCAAGCTATAGCTCTTTCTGACGGTTGAGTAAAGTTTGCGCTTAGGTGACATAATTCTTACGTGGGGGTTTTAAATTTGCGGTTAGTTATTTGTTGACAATTGCTCCAATGTTTATTTTAAACATTCTTTGGGTGCTTAAACTAGTAAATTTAATTCTATTTTTTTGGCTATGTGGGTTGCTTAAATTCGCGTTTCCTGACTAATTGCAATTTAGTGTGTTTAAATAGTTTGCAGGGGACAAATTTCTGTACTTAAGGTATTCAACTTAGATAAGGTAATTGCTCATGGGGGAATAACTTCTACTTAGTTTCGTTTTGGGTAACATGTGTTTTCAGCGTTAGTTTGTAATAAAAGGTATGCGTAAATTGTGAAAGTGTATGAGTTTTGAACATGTATAGAAGTTTCTGTGTGTGTAACAGCTTGCAATGGTGATTAATTGCGTACTTTATGTAAGATTTGTGTTGAGTGGGCTATTTGTTTTTGCCTTAAACGTTCATACTATACAGTTGGATCTCTTACTCAAATCTTTAAACTTTCTCTGATTTCTCTAACCTTCTAATTCTTCATTTTTAACTTTCTTCCTTTAATCCTTAAACTTTTATTTTCTTTATCTTAGTACCTTCTTTTAATTTGTATCTTCTTAACTTTCTTTCTGTAATTCTTAATCTTTCGGATTTTACAATCATGAATTGGTACACTGTTAATTATTTGCGGGCAACTGAGGAAAATGTGGATGCTCTGAATTCTGCCCGATGGAGCATTGCTGTGCGGGGGTTAGAATTGCAGCCAGTAAGTGAAGCGCTTGAGCGAGCTCGGAGGGAGCAATATCTAAACTTCCTCTATTCCGATGTCGACGGACTAGGCGCTGAGGACTTCCTGTTCTTCTTTTCGGAGAGCTACAGGATTTCATCATTGGTGTTAACTGATGATGAAATTGATGGAATACTCCGGGCGAGAGGGAGTTTTTCTCCTTGGGAGAGGAGATTCACCCAATGCGTGTCAGAAGACACACATGAGATGATCAAACTCTTTCTGGGGGATGATGTAAACTTACTTTATTATTATTATTATTTTTAAATTTTTAATTTCTGTGTTATAAACTCTAAATAACAATTTTGATTTGGTTATTTGAGGCTTTCGTCCGGTTAAAAGAAATAAAATGTTATAGGATATAAGGCGTAGAATGAGTTTGAGTGGGTAATATTAAGGGGGCATTTACTGGTTTTAGTTCTTCACAAAATTGTACGCAAGACGAAGGAACGAGGGGGCGGACGAGTGGTGGGACAGGCAAGTGCTGTTCGAAACACGCTTGTGGGCGTTGCAAAGGGCCTGGTGGGATCAGCAAGTGGGGCCGATATTGCAGGACTGCTATTTGCAAATGAAGGGGTGGAATTATGCTAAATGTTTAGCATTTGAAGAGGAGACTCTAATGTGCCGTGTGATAAGGGGACTTTTGGAAAAATTTTTCTGAGCTGCTGAACAAAATTTCGATTGGTTTGTCCGTTTATATATTTTTTTTATATTTCAATTTTACTATTTTTATTGTTTTCTTGTGCGCGGTGGCGCTTTTTAATATAAAGGTATTATTTAAAAGAGATTTTGTGTCTCTATTTCTTTTTGAGTTTCTGTATCAAGTCAGAAGGAATAGGTTCACCAAAGAAGGTAGGTGCTTTTCTATTACGTTGAGGTCTGCTTAATACTTCATTTGCGTCTGGTAAATTAGAAACATTAGGTGAAGCTGTAGGTGTAGAATTATGAGGTGATGATGTGGGGCTATTTTGCGTTGCTTGGGGGAATAATTTGCGTGTAGCTTTAAATTTACTAGTATTATCAGGTGGTGTAGAAAAATTTTCTTGCTGTGGGCTATTAGGTGAATACATATTTTGCATAGGGTAGGGGGTTGAAATGCGTGGGGGTAGAAAATTAGAAGAGCTTGTGCCTTGTATATGCGTAGTATTATCTGCTCGTGTTTGTAGCGATTCTAAGCCTGAATCTTTTGTTGGAGTAGCCTCAACGTTAAATGTTGGCTGTAGTGTAGTACTAGGATTAACAGTATATTGTGTTTCTACTAAGGGCCACTGTGAAATAGCAATATGTTGCGCGCCTCTATAAGCATTAGATTTGGATATATTATGCTTATTGTGTTGAGTATAATAATCATCCGTATCGTCTGGGACTACATAGTTCTCAACTAGCTCTTGTATTTTTTCTTCTTTCGGGTAATAAGGTACTATATGATTTCTATGCACGGTTTTCTTCTCATTTGTTTTATCATGTTGTATTTCATATGTAGTATTTGTTATCATTCGTTGCACAGTGTAAGGGCCTGAGCGTAGCTCCTGTAGCTTTTTAGACTTTAGTAGTCCTTTAGAGTGATTTTCAAGTAGTACTTTTCTACCTTCAGGTATAGGCTTTCCGAGTTTGAATCTATTTCTATACTTGTGCGCTTTATTCGTAGTTTGTCTACATTTAGTGTAGGTATTTGAGTATATTGTTTTAAATGTATTCTCTCGCTTTAACATTTCGTTAGATAATCTGTTTTGTAACAATTTCTCTATCTTTTTGTTGTTACAAGTTTCTTCACTATGTGAGTATGGCGGTAGATTATTACAATACTCTGATGTGCATTTCTTTTGGTTATCTCGTAGTAGTCCTAACTTTAGTGATAAGGGTATTTGTGGTTTCGTTCCGAATAGTATTTAATAAGGGGTATATCCCGTACTGTAGTTTACTGCAGTATTGTGTGAAAATGCAAATTTACTAGTGTACTCGGACCAATTAGATCCACTTTTACTAATAAAATGTCTTAGGTAATTGGTCAAATGTTTATTTTGTACTTCTACTTTGCCGTTAGGCCACGGTGAATATGCAGTTCGGGGGCATAGTGTAATTCCCATTTCGCTTGTGTAGTGAACGAAATCATTACTAATAAAAGCATTGCCGTTATCATGTACTATTTGTTGCGGTATACCAAATGTAGTTATAAATTTCTCTAGTTGATTTACTGTTTCGAGAGCTTCAGCATTTTTGCTAGGATATACTTGTATAAATCTAGAGAAAGCGTCTACTATTACAAGACAAAATCTATTTCCTTTGCTAAGTGGTCGTGGTAGACCTTTATGATCAATATGAAGTGTATGTAGGGGTATAGCTTCTAATTGTCCCCATGGTTCTAAGGATGCTTCGTTCAAGTCTTTGCGTGCTGATTTATTAGTTTGGCAACTTAAGCAATCTAGCATTAACATTTCAATCCATTTAAACAAACCGGGCCAATAGAAATATCGCTTAACTCTATTGTAAGTTGTGCTTTCTGCTCTATGACCACTAAGTTCATGCGTATGTGCGACTTCGAATATCTTTATAAATAGTGAAAGTGGTGCACATATCCTAACGTCAAAAGAGCCGTCTTCACAAGGTTCAGAATAACAGAGTAAATCATATTGATTCTCTAGAAACAACAAGTTGAAATTATTCCTATAAGTTTGTAGTGCTTTAGATTGTTTAATAATATAGTCCTTTTCTGGAGCTTTGCCTAATTTTAGCCAACCTCTAACTTTATTTATCACGGAGTCGTTTACTTGTTCTTCAAGAATATTATCGGTGTCAAGATTAGCGTTTTTTGCAAAATTTGTAACTTTAGCTATTAAATCTAATGTATCTGTGTGGACATCCTTTTCTGAGATGTTTTGAAAAGCTTCTGGCTCAATAAGTTTCTTAAATTTTGTCCGTCTGATATAGTCGGCTTTAGCAGATTCTAATTGTTCAATAAGTGAGTTTTCAATATTATCTTCTACTAAGTTTAACCAATCTTGGTCATCATAACCTTCTCGGTCATCACTTATTTCAGCTATTTCTTCTATCTCGGAATAGTAGTGATTATCATACTCGCTAGTTAGTTCTGAAGTTAATTTCTTTATTTTATTTATTTGTGTGCCGTAGCGAAAACAATCAGAGAAACTGTGTATAGCATTACAGTGTTCATTTATGTAGTCTGGTGCATCATCTACGCTAAAGTCACCTTCATCATTTATATTAATAAGTTTCTTTCTTTCGCCTTTGACTTGAGCAATAATTGGACAACAGTCGTTAGCTGATGCGTCCTTATCGTCTTGATGCAATACAGAGTAGTTAACTTATTTTCCGTTAATATGAAACACTATATCTTTAGGTATCACTTTGTGTTCTATTTGATAAAGTTTAGCATCTGCTAAAGAAACGTTTCGGCTAAGAATGTCAGGGAACGCTAAGTTTTTGCCTTCAGTGTATATAATTTGCAAGTTTTGGAACTTAGTTATTACAACTTGATACTTAAAGAAGCGATGTGACATTTGTCCTCGTCGTGACCAAAGAAATAGAATTGGTCTGTGATCACAATATAGGTAAATTGGAAAAGGGGATCCAATAACATAAAATTCATATGTTTGTAATGCAGATATTATTCCGCATAGTTCTCTATGTTGAGGGGACATCTTTTGTTCAGCTTTATCAAATACTCTCGAGTTTGCTGAAATCATACGTTTCCTATCAGGAAAATCTTGTATAAGAACACAACCTGTTCCTAAATTAGATGAATCAGCATGTATATGAAAGGGATAGTCATTAGAAGGAAACGCGTTAGAATTATCATGACAGAATCTTTGTTTAAGGTCTGTGAATACCTTTTCGTGTTCTGGTAACCACTTGAATAATGTTGTGTCTTTAGTTAAGTCATATAGAGGTTTTGCATCTAAGTTCAAAATATAGGTATGATAGAAACCCATCATTCCTAAAACTCTTAAAACTTCTGTTTTCGATTCTGGCAATTTTAGGTTTCTAATATCATCTATGCGCGACGCAATAGGCGATAGTCCGTCCTTAGATATAACATGTCCTAGAAATCTCACTTTTCGTAAGAAAAACATTGTTTTATCAGGGGCTGCTTTAAGGTTTGCCTTTCGAAGCAAAGAGTGATAACCTCTTACTATTGTGAACATTTCTTGCTTATCTTTAGCTTGTAATAAAGTATCGTCCATATATGTTATGGCTTGTTTACGTTTTATAAGGGGTCCAAATGCATAACGCATTAGTTTGCTAAAGAAACTGGGTAATGGCTTAAGACCATAAAATCCTACTTGATAGGTGTATTTTCTGCCTCCTACAATAAAACTTGTAACCTTCTGTGTATCTTCAGTTAGTGGTTCTTGATTATAAGCCGATGACAAGTCACTACTTGTAAATATAGTTCCGGTTATTCTTGTCATTAGAACGTTTAGTGGTTCGAGTGGCCAACTAGAATTACTTGTATCAGTTATAGAGTTTAGGTATCTAGCATCAATGACTAGTTTTACATAATCCTTCTTAGGTAATATGATGACGGGATTGACAAACCAACTATTCATATCATCGTTCTCATTGAGTTCTCTGATTATCCCTGCTTGAATTAATTCGTCCATTAGTTTTTCTAATTTATCTCTGAGATGAATGGGTATTTTGCTTGGTCGTTGCTTTTTAAAGGTTGCGTCTTTCTTTAGGGGTAAATGGAATTTATGTTTAGTTTTGCCAATATCATACTTCTGATGTGAATAGACATCATTATCCTGAAGTATTATTTCTAGCAACTCAAACAATTCATCATCAGTCAAATCACTTTGCGTGAAATCAAAATTATCTAAGAACCTTTCTAGATACTCTATGTCTTGAACGGTATTTCTATTTTGCTTAATTACAAAATCACTAACTGCCTTATTTATGATTCGGTTGCTTTGTAGTTTATCTCTAAACTTAGGAAACTGTTCGTTGACTTTAGGTCTACATAACTCCTTTGCTTCGGTAGAGAAGTCTGTGGCTAGTTCTCTCTCATCTTCTTTGCATTTTTCTATTTAATCACTTTCAATAATTTCGAGCACCTCTTCCTGTTCTAGTGTATTGGTTTCTACTTTTTGTAGTTTATCAATATCATCTTTGCTTGTATACACATAGATAGTTATTCCTGAATTCTTAAATGTTTGTTCAATTAGAGAAGATATCTCTCTCCAATCCATTCCGTCTAAACCACAAGCTATTTTTGGCATCGCTATACAGCGTAAATTTAGTCCTAGTGCATGATCTCTCATAGCAAGTAGTGTTGTTTTGATTGTATCAATTGTTGGCTTTTCATAATGATTAGCCTTAGTGATGAGATTATATACTAAGTTATTATCTGCTCTGAAAGTTATTATGTCACCTATATCACAGTTTCTACTTTTACAGCAGTCCTTTAATAAGGGTATTCTTTTGGAGATTGTGTTAGCAAAACTTTTTCTCATTTCTGCATCTGAGGATATCGTGTGCGCTATAGGCATATTAGAGTCAAATATAGATTGGGTACGAAAATCTATATATCTAATGCAAGAATTAGTTTGGATTCGCTCTCCTTCTTGTAAACTGTTTACTACTGTGTTCAGTATGAAGCAACTGTTATAGTCCTCACTTTCATTTAGTATTTTACTTGTAAATTCGGCACAGTTTTTGATATTGTATCTTTGTAAAGGTTTGTCAGTTATATCACACATAGCATAACCTATTATTCCTCTATTTATCTGTATTGGGTGGTTCTTTTGATTCTCCATAAATATGGGTAGAAATTTTTCAGGTTGTGGACAAAGTGTGTTCACAAAGACTAGGTCAGTTTTTGCAACGTTAATATGGGGCATGAAGTATGTTCCTGGTGGAAATAAGGCTTGACTGGGGTGCTTTTGCTTATGCAATTGTGTACTTTTCTGTTGTAGAAAGATTGGTTGAGCTATGTTTAAAGCAGTCATCTCAGTTATGTATGGGTAATCTTTCTCATTGTTGAGTGAGCCGTAGCAAATTAGGTTTCTCTCAGTTTTTAATTCTACTGCGGGGATATCGAAGTGAAGTGCTTTTAAAAACAAATGACAAAAATCAATACCTATAATGTTCTGTCTCTGTTCTTTAGTAACGAATACTTTATGGGGGACCGCATATTTACCGTCAGTTTCGAAGCTAGATTGAATAGTTGTGTAGCCAAGCATTCTGATTGATGAACCAGTATATGTTTTTGAATCACAATTTGTATTTTGTAAATGCAAATTTTGTCCAAGGTTTACTAAAGCAAGGTATGTAGGATGGTTGATGATAATGCAAGTTGATCCTGGATCAATCATGAACTCTACTTCTAAACCACTATTATTTTTAAAGTCTCCGGTGGCAAAGTATTATATAAATTGAGATAAATTCTTGACTTAGTACTACTTTCTTTAGTAGCGTTCGGAGACTTCAAAAGTTTAAAGGAAAGAAGTCCGTTATAGCATTTACGTAGTCATCGTCGCCTTCAACGGAACTTATTTGACTTGGTTGTTGTTGAATATTGTTGGGTTTTGATTGTCTTTGTTGTAGATTGTTATTTCTACTTGGTGTATAGAAGCTAGCACTTTGTTGTGGCTGTTGCTGTTGTTGTGGTGATGGTGATTGTTGTTCAAGATTTGGTTCATTATTTCTATAGGTGTTTTGCTGAGGGAAGGTTTGTTCGTATGTTTGAGTGAATCTATTGCCATAACTGCTGAAAGATGTATTTTGTGGTTGATAGTTAGGCTTGTTGAACCTAGGATTATAGTTTGAGTAGCCACCTCTTGGTTGATAGCCTTGGTTTCTAGGACCATTGAATCTTGTATTGCCTCGGTTATTTTTTCTATAATCATTAGAGAATGTTATATTTGGCCTCCTTGGTTCAACAAGTTCCTTTCTCAATTTGTCAACACTATCATCTATCTGTTTCTTTGTGCATCTAGAGATGGAATGACCATTGCTTCTGCAATAATCACAGAATCTAGTACTGTTAGGTCTGCCTTTTATGTTTGGGTCTCTAGGCCTAGAAGTATCTATAGCATTCACTTCATTGCTTTTGAAAAGACTGGTTAAATCGTTAATTTTGCTCTCGAGTGTTTTAAGTTTATCTACTCCTGTAGCTCCACTAGATTCTGTTGTTACAGAAAAGGTTAAGTCTTTCACGACTAAGTGATCAACAAACTGTGTCCAAGTTATTGAAGGATTCTCAATGAGTTTCTCGTGCGCTTTGCGTTTTAAACCTTGTGGTCTTAGTCCTCTTATAGCAAAATCTATGTATTTCTGACTTCGTTGTCTTTGTTGGATTTCTTTTTCTTTCTTTATATTGTCATCTCCTTCAATACTTGTTGGTATCTTTTCTGGCCAACCATTATCAACTCCACTCTTTATTCTATGTAGATGGTTCTTTATTAATTCTCCTTCTTGCCTAAATGTGTTCTCAACCTCAAGTCTAAATCTAAATTGGTCTCTACCGTCTGTGAATCTTTTTATAAATTCATCTTTTAAAGTATTCCAATCTGTAGCATCTGTGACTTCACTTTCAAACCATTCTAATGCTGTATCAGTTAAAAGTGAGCCGAATAAGGATTGTTGCCTTTTATCATAGCTAGTTTGTGCAGCGGGTGCTGTAGGCCTAGTTCCTAGTGAAAAGAGTTTTTTGTTTTCTACAGAGTTCCAAAAAGAAGTGGCATCCTGACTAGGATCATTGCCTGAAAAAGATACAAGTGAAAGATTTGGATGTGTTATGGGAGTTTCAGGTGGGGGAGTAACGGCAGGTGGAGGAGTACTACCACCAGAACTGGTCATTGTTTAAAGGACTGAAGTTATTGTATTGGAATTATTAAGAACAGAGGAATAGTTTAAATCAAAATCAAAAAAAGGATTTTAGTGAGAAGCCCTTTGACTAGTTAACTTACACAAGTTTATTTAATGACTTTTCTAAAATAAGTGAACAAGTTAAATTTAGGCAGGCTTCTCTGATAGTTTAAATGAACAAGTTAAATTGAGAATGCCTTTTCTATATTAAATGAACAAGTTAAATTGAAGGAGCCTCTCTGGGACCACCATTTATACTGCTGGTCCGTACATTAGATACTTAAACGACGGGATTAATCGCGGGACCACATGTATAACTTGAGAGTTCAACCCCTAGTTCTACTCTTGGTATATAGTTAAGTATTAAAGAAAGTTAAATGCAAATATGAAATAATAAGTTATGTTAAACAGCATCAATTATGAACCGAGCATGAAGGGATAGAATAATTAAACTTGTTAAGACTGAAATAGCACTAGATAGTACAGGTTGATTTATTCTAAGTTAACTTGTAACTTAGATAGAGTTTAAGAGATATTAAATTATAACTTAGAGTAGTTAAGTTTAACTTACCTGATTTCAAATTTTGTGCTAAGTTAATATTTTATGACTTAGAGAGTTCTTAGTTAAGAACAAGTCACAAAATATTCTAAGTTAGAAAAATATCTCAAGTAAGCTGAGATTGAGAAAGGGGGCAATACGGATTTTTGATTTTAATTCAGAAGTTATCAGGGACCAAATTGTGCTGGTAGTTGAGCGTACAAGCTCCTTTTATACTTGCGGACACGTGGTTCTCTAGTATCCGATTGGATAGAGATAACAGTGTCGACAGGGTTACCAAGGTTAAGTTGGTGTTCTCTGTGTGGCGTGACAATATCACGTCATAGTATTCTCAGTTTTAGTTAGTGATCTTAAAATAGTAGCTTATTCAAAACTACTTAGTAATTTGTTCACACGTTAAAATGGACTTTGTCCAAATCAAGTTTGTGCTTCACGCACTATAACGTAAACTCTCAAAATAGCACTAAGATTATCAAATAGAGTTACTGAGTGTAGCACACTTCATGAACATCTTCGAGTCTATAAGAAAACAGTACAGGATTGCATTAAAAAATTGGAAAGCCAGCTACAACATTTCAATGAGATTGTGAGTATATGATTTTTCACTGGTTTTGTACAAGTTTTTGCTCATAAGCACTTCACAAAAGTTCGACTTTAATCTTCAAATATGCAGTTCGAAATTATTTGGTTGTTGAGATCTGGAAATTTAATTTGATGTGGGTTGTTTTCTGGATGAAATCAATTTCTTATAGAGTTTTTTGACTTTTAGAAAGAACTCAAGAAATTAGATGACTCTGTGCACGAGGAGACCAGTGAAGTGCTACCTAGTTTCTATGAAGACGTTGATATTGACAATCTTCCTGTACCCTCATCTCCCGATGAGTTCGGAAGAGTGAAAGAACAGCACTTTGGGGAGAAACGGGTCTTGAGCGAGAAATAATTTCTCCAACGAGAGAAAGCGAGGTGCGGAAACCCGCATCTCCGAAAAGAACTAAGCTTTTCAAAGGTATTTACAAGTACTGTTTTTCAAGAAACCTAAAATTTTCAATATGACTTCCCTCAAAAAATTTACAGACCCTAAACGCTCATCATGGCAAAAAGTGGTTACGGAACTTTTAGCAGCTTTCGAATTTTTTGAAAAATTGGATTTTATTGGTTTTCTCTGTCTTCCCCAAAACGGAGAGCTGAAATTAATAAGGTTTTTCGTATGTTCAAGGGCTTGTGAAGAAGCATTTCCCCCCTCGTCTGTGGCCTGAAGCTTACAACGACGCCCGTTCGTCTGCGAATAGATCAGGCATGGATGCAGTGCGGTACAGAAAAAGGAAATCTGACCCATTCTGGTGCGCACAAATGAAAGAAAAGGCAATGTCTAAGAGAAAAAAACAGACAAAAAGGCGACCGAATGAAGAGTCAAAATTTAAGCAATGCACAAATTGATGAGAGTGATTCTGAGCCAGGAAATGTTGAATAGAGCCCTTAAAGTCTTTGTTGCAATTTTCTATTTAATTTAATGACTTGATATTTTGTGCTGTTATTAGGCTTTGATTAATAGCCGCGAAGCAATAGCTGAGGCTGTTATAGTCCTTCTCTTGGTTTTTTTTCGCGTGCGTGACGTTATTTTTCACTCTTAGGTGAGCGAGTATTTTTGGTCACACGTGATTTTCCTCACTCTCACAAATGACTTCCTCGTTATTAAATTGACTTTTCTTTACTTTAAAGAGATAAGGTAAAGTGAGTGTTTGAGACTCTACTTGAAGGTTACTATAGAACAGCTAATAGCAGGAGCAGCTAATAAGTTATAAAGATACATAATTAAAATTTATTATCTCAGTCCTTTGTCGTGCGGCTGTTTTCTGGCAATCTGCCAGCTAGGTTTCGTTTTCTTTTGTTTATTGAATTTTGGATTGACTCTGACTGCAGAAAACATTACTATTCCATCTAATGGCTACCTCAGATTTTTAGATTGATTATACTTGACTCATTGTTCATTTATTCTTCAAACTGTTAGTATTATGCTTCAATTTCAGCAATTTGACACTGAAATTAAAGCGGTCAAAACGCTAAAATTTAGATTGATTCTAAACATTTTGAAATTTTTGGTTTCTCTATTTCGTTGCAAATACAATTGAACGTAGTAAAATAATTGAAAAGTTTTTAGATCGTTGAAAATGAAACCACCTTCGAGAATTGATCGCAACAAAAGCAGCAACCTATTTGATTCGGAGGCCGAAAGAAAGGACAGTATTCGATCCAGTATTTTAGCTAATAACACGGCATGGCTCTTTGTTGACAATAAAGAGCTGATTTGGATTACTATAAGCAGCTTTAAATGGCCGCCCAAGACTAAGCCATCTGAAATGCTAAGTCTAATCGAAGGTGATAGTTTCGACCTGCGATTCACAGATGGAAATGTGCCCTGTCGTTTGTTGGTAAAAGGAAACATGAAAAAAGTTGAAGAACTCTTGAACAGCTATCAGCAGGAGCTAGATGTAGGTAAACGGCCGTCTGAGTTGCGAAAAAGAGTGCTTGCTAATCCTAAGGCACCTGTTGTGGATGCGGTTAATTTCTTGTGTCGAGGACGTGTACCTGTGATGAACAGTACCGTAGTCACTCTTGGTAAACCAGCAGGCGTCGAAAAGTCAACAGCTTCCAATTCTGCGTTATCTCAGCCAGTCATTTCAGCAAAGAAAAAGAACAATACGGTAAACTGTGACTTTTTTTAACTAATTACAAATGGCATCTTAGAGATTGTTAAAGGCCTCTTTGAAATTGTCTTAAACTATGAGAGACTGGTTAACGGTAGAAAGGCATATTGATAAATGTCATTGCTGTGCTTTGAAATATTTGCTTTTTTTAGCCTGAGCCCGATCTTTCTCAACCTTCTACTTCTGCGACCACCAGCTCAAGCACACTTCCAACCCTTGCGGACAACGCAGTCGATTGTGAGCCAAATTGCCCTCTTCTTCAGGAGTATCTAGATGGGCATGTTGTTGAGATGAATAATTGGATTAAAGCATTTGAGGAGCTGAAGAAAGCGGACGAAAAAAGACGGGCAAACATATGCGCAAGAATTGACGCTAAGGTACCCCATCGCTCCTTTAATTTTTCTACATTTTGTGAAATTAACCTACTTGCTAGCCTTTTCAAAAGATATCAAATTCTCAAACATCATAGAGGCTTAAGTTTTTGTGAACAAATTTCACAGTGTTTGTTACCTCTAAATGTTTAGGCTACCCAATTGAAAGAAACTCGCCTCTTGGATATTCATGGGTTCCAAAGTATCGATGACTATCCTTCGCGAAGCGCAGGTATCACAGCACTCATGCACAACGGTGAAGACCATATGACGATTCACGCTGGCTCAGATGTCGGAAAGCTGGGTAGAGCATTGTTTGAGAAGCTGTTTCCGGAAAATGAGCGTGGAAATTACATTCTGGCACCAAAAAGACATGAAGCTGATCGTAGACTTGAAGCTCCCGGGGAAAATCTCGACAAGTTTACGAGTAAGTTTTTAAAATTAGACATGAAGCCTTCCTTTCCATTAGCATTTTAAAAAATCCCGCTTGCGCGTTATTGGCATTTTAAAAAGATCCCTCTTGCGTTTTAAATTTTTAAACCTGCAAAAACCAGCACTTCAAGACAGGTAATCGGCATAGAAGTTAATAAGAGATTTTCTTCTTGCTTTCAGAGGTTGTGCAGCAGAAGTACCCTGACACTCCTGGGCTCGCTTTTGAGAAAGCCAGAAAACCAGCAAATCAATACGGCAAGGATTGCCGAGGCCGACATTCCAACGTAGAAGAAAATGAGTGAGGATTCTGCCTGAAACGCTAGCATTCTGCCTGAAAATGTCCTTTTTCATTAAGGAGTGCTGTTTTATTTTTAATTGATCTCGAACGAACTTTGCAGCAATTATTGTAAACGCGTTGATCTCTATGCAAAAGTTTTGCTTGAACATTTTGATTTTTTGAATGACTTTTACGCCCTTGACTTTCTGCGTTTTAAGTGATCATAATTTGTCTGATTCAAAATTTTAAGTTCCTAAATTCAATTGCCGGCAATTTAGTGCTGAAAGTCAAATGGTAAGTGCGCCAAAAATGATGTCAATTTTTCAATTTAAATCTTAATAGCGGTATTTATTAACCTCTCATGATCAGGCTGCAATTTGTAACTAATTAGAGCTCCCACTAGTTGTTCGAGAGCAACTTTCCCGACGTTAGTCGGTTATGTTTAGTGAACTTAAACTAACCTTTCGTAACTTTCCTATATATTCTCCCGACATTAGTCGGTTATGTTTTGTGAACTTGAACTAACTTTCTGTAACTTTCTGAGATTCAGTTTGTTTACTTCGTTTAAACGTTCGCTGCTTTGCCAGCGTAAGAAAGTTTTGTCTATTGATCCTGAATTAAACATTTTATTAAAACAATGATCACGTTTCCATAAAAGAACTTGTTTAAAGTTTTTCGAAATTATCTCTATGACGGGCATAACGTAACCACTGGTTAAGTTTTTCAAGTGATATGATTACATGCGAAGATTTAGTGATTGCGGATGGACAAGTTGTGCGTCAAGTTTTAACCAGTTTTAATGTCTGTCCTCAAACGATGCTGCCCCTGAACAGCTTCGAACAGTTCGAGAGCCGCATGAAATTCGACAAACAGCTTTCAAAGGCTTATTTTTCACTAAAAGAACTATATGAGCTGTGTATTGCATCAGGGTTTAAAATCTTGCCCGACAACTATGGCGGCTATGGCCTCTTCAACAATACGGAAATGGTATTAAAACCTTCATTGCAACCCCTTAGACCTTTTCCTGTGGGCCCAATTGAAACTGTTCCTCTTGAACTGCAAAATGAGATGTCCGATTTGTCTGTAATGCGTGGCGAGCGTGAGCAGGATGAAGTAGTACTGCTTGGCCCCATTCGTTTTGCAAATCACTCTTGTTCGCCAAATACGAAGTTTTTCTTAGGATACACAAGTTCTTTTCTCCCCCACACCAAGTGCGTGTTTCTTCAAGTAATAGACTGCATAGGGCTTGGTGAAGAAATAACTGTGAGTTACGGATCAAACTACTTCAAAGACGGTAGTCTTAAATGTAGGTGCCCACATAAGGAAAAGCACGTGTCGCTAAACCGAGAAAATTTAGAACCAACGACTCCTCGATTCCAAAGTTCTGATGTCCCCACTCAGCTGACATTTTCGTCAAGTACCACAAGTGCAATCTTAGGATCTGGTGAGAGTAGTGCCAGCTACACTGCAAGTCAGTCTAGCATTGTTACACCGACTGATTGTGAACTTTCTGCAAAGAGAAAATTTAGAAATCAACGGAAAAGGCGGGTCAAAAAAAGAATCTTAGAAGGTTCGAGTCGCGAAATCAGAACCTTCATACACCAGATAGATGCCAGTCGCTCTTCGGAAGTTGAAACTGAGGAAACAGATACACAAGTGAGTTCGCAATGTTCTGCTGACGATTACCTTGAAACCGAAGCCTCTTTTGAACCCGAACCTGAATTTGACCTCCTACTTGGAGAAGAATCTGAGGTGACCTCCAATGATTATGACGAAGATGATCTTGATGACAGTGATGGCACTGATGTGGCAGAAAGTTTCCAGTTTTCTTCGAATCCGTTAACGTGTAACTCGAATGTAACTGTTCATAATGCGTCAATGGGTTTATTTGCAGTTGCTGCTCGACATTGTCTACCCGACGAAGCTCTGTTCGATCTGCTGAAATGGCAAAAAATTATTCATCCCCACGACTATGTGCCTACTCCCAATTTTATAGAAAGTGAAACCAAGAAATTAACGGATCTCTGCGTAAGGGACACAGAAAAAAAATGCCAGCGGAGAAGTTATTTTTCTTAACTTTGCAGAAAAACTAAAGGAGAGAGTAGAAAAGTACATCAACGAAATTATACATTACGCTAACCCAGAAACGGAAACGGATCTCAAGCTAGCAAGTCTTTTCGATGACCAGACAATCACCGTGAAACTAATTTTAAACATAGATGAAGTTGAAGTTAGAAAGTCAAGTGATTGCTCAGCCTACCCTGTTTGGGTTGCTCTTGCTGATCTTCCGCCAAAATTAAGAGCTTCATTTGACAACATCTTTCTTTGCTCATTGTGGTACGGAAAAGGAAAAGTTTTCTGGGACCCTATATTCGAACACTACAGATCTGAACTTGCAAAACCCCAGAACATTTGTTACAAAGGGAGACTATACAAAATACGTTTTACAACAATTTTTCTCGTGGTAGACCTTGTGTGCAGGCATGATGTTTTGAATATGAAAAAATTCAATGGTTATTACGGCTGCGGTCTTTGTACCATGCGAGGGTTCAAAGACTTCCTGGAACTCACCCTTATCCAAACAGTAAATCCTTCTCAATGCGGAACCCTGCTGAGCATCATATTCTTGTTATGCAGGCTGAAAGCGGAAGTGTTGAGGAAGGAAAGTCGAGGAAGGAGAAAGACCCAGAGGTGGACACACTAGGCGTTAAAGGACGCTCTAAATTGTTTGACATCATCCCAAATCCTCCCTTGACGTGTCCAGTAGACACGATGCATCAGTGCCTTAAAGGTGTGGCCAGTGACATCATAAAATTTTTTGCCGAGCAACTAAGTTCGACTGAACTAAGCGCAATCGACAATGCAACTTGCCAAGTAGTTCTTCCCAACGAATTCAAAAGGTCAATTAGGTCTCTCAGTTCAATTGAACACTTCAAAGCAAATGAATTGAAAACTTTCTTGCCCTATTTTTCACCCTTAATTTTTCGAAAGTTTTCTGAGAGTTCTGCTGCACATGATGCGAACATGCAAAATCTCAACTACCTGGTGTTTTCACTGCGGTCAGTGTACGAGAATACCTCAAATGCAAACTTATGTGGACATCTTCTGGAGGCATTCTGCTATAACATGTCGTTTCGTTATCCTCTAAAGAAATTTGACTCTATCAACTTCCATTTGCTGCGACACCAGGCCTGGCAGTGCAAAACATTTGGCCCGTTATGGACTACTTCAGCTACGATGTTTGAAAATGCCAACAATCATCTGATTAAAACTCTGACGGGGAGTGTCAATACCTGCAGTTTGATCGTTAGTCGTTATATACGAAACCGACAACTTGAAAGCTTCGAAGTGAAAGATGACCATCTAAAAGCTTATATTGAAAATCTGAGTACGAGACCAACTAGTATTACGGAGGATTTGTGCTTAGAAAGAAACAGTTTTTATTATGAAACCCAAAAAAAAATTCCTGAAGCCCGTTTGTTCTGTAGGTATCGAGGGCGCTTTTATCTTGATAGTCAGAATTATACAAGATCAAACGCCAACAGTTTTGTTGCTATCGATGAGAACGGTGAAACCATAGTTGGCCAGATTTTGCTTTTCAAAGAGCGAGATTCGGAGTTGCAGTGTTTTGTACTGCTGTACGAAATTGTTGAAAATTTTGTACTTGATCTGAGGTAAACGGAATTTGCCAGAAATTCAGACTCTTTTGAACCTCTCGCTTACCGTGTTGCAAAGTCAACTGATGTCCAGGCTTTCAAACTAGATGCAATTAAAAACAAGCTTATAAAGTTTGCTTTCCTTGGGGATTTATATTTCATCAACGTGTTAAAACACTTTGACCTTGATTAGTACTGTTAGATTTTTCTTACTTGTTTTAAACTAGATGAAATTAAAAACAAGTTTATAAAGTTTTCTTTTCCTGGGTGATTTATATTTCATCAGCGTTTTGAAACACTTTGATTATTACGAATAAGTAATTTTTCATAGGGTCATAGACCTGTCCAATTCGAACCAAACTGGGTATGGAGTATACCATGGGTACCTAGAGTCTTGAACAAAAAGAATTTTTGCTATAGCTTGCCTAGGAAAAAAGTTTTTCATACGGAAATTTGCGACTTTCCCGATTAGCGAATTTTAAAAATAGGTCTTTTTATCGGGTCAAGAAGTTGTTCAAATCAAACAAAGCTCGGTATGGAGTATCACCAGTGTAATTTAGAGTATCGCTCCGTATGTTAATTGTTAGACAAATTTTTTGTTGCTCTTGCTTTTCTGAGTTTCTTGTCCTAATTTTTCAGTTGTTATTATGCAGCAAACACAAATTGTTGTAACCAGAATTGGAAGAGTAATCTGTAAGAGGCCCGGTTTGTCAACAGCAGAAAATAGAGAAGCACGAGTTGAAAGTGAAGAAAGTTTAAAATTGGAAGTCAATGAACTCAAAAAGAAAGTCGAAGCTTTAAACGAGAGAGTCGAAAAACTTGAGAAGGCGAACATTGAGTTGGTATACTTGACTAATGACGATAGCTTTCAAACTACTATTTCGGTAAATTCGGATGATTTAATTGAGCTTCCAAATGGTATCTGAGAAAGTAAATTGGTCAATTGTAGTTATTCTGTTTAGCCCATTGTTCGTGCAGAGTAGATTGAATTTATGGCTTTACTTGTATTAAAAATTCAATGATACCTTAAAACAAGCATTGTTTACTAATTGATTTCGTTAATCAATCATGTTTCCTGGTAGTTTCCTGGTCTGAAAACTTCTGCGGTTAACCTAAATCTACGGTTTGAGTGTTGGACAAAAGGAACTCTTGCTCTAGCTTGCCTAGGAAAAAAGTTAGTTTTTCATACGGAAACTTGCTATTATTTTCGAATATTTGATTTTGAAATAGTTTTTTTCATCGGGTCAAGAAGTTGTTCAAATCAAACAAAACTCGGTGTGGAGTATCACCAGTGTAATGAGAGTGTAAAACAAAAAGAATTTTTGCTATAGCATGCCTAGGAAAGAAGTTGGGTTTTCATACGGAAATGTGCTATTATTTCGAATAATTTTTCGATTATTATTTTAAAAATAGGTCTATTTCGTCGGTTTCAGCAGTTGTTCAAATCTAATCAAAATCTGCATGGAGTATCCCATATATACATAGAGTGTAAAACAGAAAGAATTTTTGCTATAGCTTGCCTAGGAAAAAGTTAGTTTTTCATACAGAAATTCGCGATTAGCGAATTTTAAAAATAGGTATTTTTATCGAGTCAAGAAGTTGTTAAAATCAAACCAAATCCGGAATGGATTATCCCCTGTGAAGTTAAAGCCTAGTATATAAATAATTTTTGCAATAGGTTGCCTACCAAAAAAGTCGCGAGGTTTAAATATAGTTATCTTTTATTGGGCCAAAAAGTTGTCCAAATCGAACCAAACGGGGTATAGAGTATACCATGGGTACCTAGAGTCTAAAACAAAAAGAATTTTTGCTATAGCTTGCCTAGAAAAAAAGTTAGCTTTTCATACGGAAATTTGCCGTTAATTTGAATATTCAGTTTAAATAATTTTGAAAAATAGGTCTTTTTGATTAGGTCATAGATTTGTCCAAATCGAACCAAACTTGGTATGGAGTATCCCCTGTGTAGTTAGAGTGTAAAACAAAAAGAATGTTTGGTATATCTTGCCTAGCAAAAAAGTTGGGTTTTCATACGGAAATTTGCGAATTTCGCAAATAACGAATTTTAAAAATAGGTCTTTTTCATTGGGTCAAGGACTTGTCCAAATCGTACCAAACTCGGTACGGAGTATCCCCTGTGAACCTAGAATCTAAAACAAAAAGAGTTCTGCTATAGCTTGTCTAGGAAAAAAGTTAGCTTTTCATACGGAAATTTGCCGTTAAATCGAACATTCAATTTTAAATAATTTTGAAAAAGACGTCTTTTTGATTAGGTCATAGATTTTTCCAAATCGAACCAAACTTGGTATGAAGTATCCCCTGTGTAGTTAGAGTGTAAAACAAAAAGAATTTTCGGTATAGCTTGCCTAGCAAAAAAGTTGGGATTTCATACGGAAATTTGCGAATTTCGCAAATAACGAATTTTAAAAATAGGTCTTTTTCATTGGGTCAAGGACTTGTCCAAATCGTACCAAACTCGGTACGGAGTATTCCCTGTGAACCTAGAATCTAAAACAAAAAGAGTTCTGCTATAGCTTGTCTAGGAAAAAAGTTGGGTTTTCATACGGAAATTTGCGAATTTCGCAAATAATGAATTTTAAAAATAGGTCTTTTTCATTGGGTCAAGGACTTGTCCAAATCGTACCAAACTCGGTACGGAGTATCCCCTGTGAACCTAGAATCTAAAACAAAAAGAGTTCTGCTATAGCTTGTCTAGGAAAAAAGTTAGCTTTTCATACGGAAATTTGCCGTTAATTCGAACATTCAATTTTAAATAATTTTGAAAAAAACGTCTTTTTGATTAGGTCATAGATTTTTCCAAATCGAACCAAACTTGGTATGAAGTATCCCCTGTGTAGTTAGAGTGTAAAACAAAAAGAATTTTCGGTATAGCTTGCCTAGCAAAAAAGTTGGGATTTCATACGGAAATTTGCGAATTTCGCAAATAACGAATTTTAAAAATAGGTCTTTTTCATTGGGTCAAGGACTTGTCCAAATCGTACCAAACTCGGTACGGAGTATCCCCTGTGAACCTAGAATCTAAAACAAAAAGAGTTCTGCTATAGCTTGTCTAGGAAAAAAGTTGGGTTTTCATACGGAAATTTGCGAATTTCGCAAATAATGAATTTTAAAAATAGGTCTTTTTTATTGGGTCAAGGACTTGTCCAAATCGTACCAAACTCGGTACGGAGTATCCCATGTGAACCTAGAATCTAAAACAAAAAGAGTTCTGCTATAGCTTTTCTAGGAAAAAAGTTAGCTTTTCATACGGAAGTTTGCCGTTAATTCGAACATTCAATTTTAAATAATTTTGAAAAATAGGTCTTTTTGATTAGATCATAGATTTGTCCAAATCGAACCAAACTTGGTATGAAGTATCCCCTGTGTAGTTAGAGTGTAAAACAAAAAGAATTTTCGGTATAGCTTGCCTAGCAAAAAAGTTGGGTTTTCATATAGAAATTTGCGAATTTCGCAAATAACGAATTTTAAAAACAGGTCTTTTTCATTGGGTCAAGGACTTTTCCAAATCGTACCAAACTCGGTACGGAGTATCCCCTGTGAACCTAGAATCTAAAACAAAAAAATTTCTGCTATAGCTTGTCTAGGAAAAAACTAGCTGTTCATACGGAAATTTGCCGTTAATTTGAATATTCAATTTTAAATAATTTTGAAAAATAGGTCTTTTTGATTAGGTCATAGATTTGTCCAAATCGAACCAAACTTGTTATGAAGTATCCCCTGTGTAGTTAGAGTGTAAAACAAAAAGATTTTTTGATATAGCCTGCCTAGCAAAAAAGTTGGGTTTTCATACGGAAATTTGCGAATTTCGCAAATAACGAATTTTAAAAATAGGTCTTTTTCATTGGGTCAAGGACTTGTCCAAATCGTACCAAACTCGGTACAGAGTATCCCCTGTGAACTTAGAATCTAAAACAAAAAGAGTTTTTGCTATACCTTGTCTAGGAAAAAAGTTAGCTTTTCATACGGAAATTTGCCGTTAATTCGAATATTCAATTTTAAATAATTTTGAAAAATAGGTCTTTTTGATTAGGTCATAGATTTGTCCAAATCGAACCAAACTTGGTATGAAGTATCCCCTGTGTAGTGAGAGTGTAAAACAAAGAGAAATTTCGGTAAAGCTTGCCTTGCAAAAAAGTTAGTTTTTCATACGGAAATTTGCGTATTTCTCGAATAAATAATTTCAAAAATAGGTCTTTTTCATCGGGTTAAGCAGTTGTTCAAATCGAACCAAACTAGGTATGGAGTATCCCCTGTGTACTTAGAATCTAAAACAAAAAGTATTTTTGGTATAGCTTGCCTAGCAAAAAAGTTAGGTTTTCATACGGAAATTTGCGTATTTCTCGAATAACTAATTTTAAAAATAGGTCTTTTTCATCGGGTCAAGGAGTTGTTCAAAGTAAACCAAACTCGGTATGTGGTATCCCCTGTGTAGTGAGAGTGTTAAACAAAGAGAAATTTTGGTATAGCTTGCCTTGCAAAAAAGTTAGTTTTTCATACGGAAATTTGCGTATTTCTCGAATAACTAATTTTAAAAATAGTTCTTTTTCATCGGGTTAAGCAGTTGTTCAAATCGAACCAAACTAGGTATGGAGTATCCCCTGTATAGTTAGAGTGTAAAACAAAAAGAATTTTTGGTATAGCTTGCCTTGGAAAAAAGTTAGTTTTTCATACGGAAATTTGCGATTATTTCAAATAAGTATTTTTAATAATAAGTCTTTTTGATTAGGTCATAGAGTTGTCCAAATCGAACCAAACTTGGTATGAAGTATCCCCTGTGTAGTTAGAGTATAAGACAAAAAGAATTTTTGGTATAGCTTGCCTAGCAAAAAAGTTGGGTTTTCATACGGAAATTTGCGAATTTCGCAAATAACTAATTTTAAAAATAGGTCTTTTTCATCGGGTCAAGGAGTTGTTCAAAGTAAACCAAACTCGGTATGTGGTATCCCCTGTGTAGTGAGAGTGTAAAACAAAGAGAAATTTCGGTAAAGCTCGCCTTGCAAAAAAGTTAGTTTTTCATACGGAAATTTGCGTATTTCTCGATTAACTAATTTCAAAAATTGGTCTTTTTCATCGGGTTAAGCAGTTGTTCAAATCGAACCAAACTAGGTATGGAGTATCCCCTGTGTACTTAGAATCTAAAACAAAAAGAGTTTTTGCTATAGCTTGCCTTGGAAAAAAGTTAGTTTTTCATACGGAAATTTGCGTATTTCTCCAATAACTAATTTTAAAAATAGGTCTTTTTCATCGGGTCAAGCAGCTGTTCAAATCGAACCAAACTTGGTATGGAGTATCCCCTGTGTAGTTAGAGTGTAAAACAAAAAGAATTTTTGTTATAGCGTACCTAGGAAAAAAGTTAGTTTTTCATACGGAAAATTGCGATTATTTCAAATAAGTAATTTTAGAAATAGGTCTTTTTGATTGGGTCACAGAGTTGTCCAAATCGAATCAAACGGGGTATGGAGTATACCATGGGTACCTAGAGTCTAAAACAAAAAAACTTTGCTATAGCTTGCCTAGGAAAAAAGTTGGTTTTTCATACGGAAATTTGCGATTAATTCGAATTGCTAATTTTAAATAATTTTGAAAAGTAGGTCTTTTTGATTAGGTCTTAGAGTTGTCCAAAGTGAACCAAACTTGATATGGAGTATTCCATGGGTATCTAGATGGTAAAACGAAAAGAATTTTTGGTATAGCGTACCTAGGAAAAAAGTTAGTTTTTCATACGGTAATTTGGGACTTTCGCGATTAGCGAATTTTAAAAATAGGTCTTTTTCATCGGATCAAGGAGTTGTTCAAAGTAAACCAAACACGGTATGGAGTATCCCATTTATACCTAGGGTGTAAAACAGAAAGAATTTTTGCTATAGCTTGCCTAGGAAAAAAGTTAGTTTTTCATACGGAATTTTGCGATTATTTCAAATAAGTAATTTTAATAATGAGTCTTTTTGATAGGGTCATAGAGTTGTCCAAATCGAATCAAACGGGGTATGGAGTATACCATGGGTACCTAGAGTCTAAAACAAAAAAAAATTTGCTATAGCTTGCCTAGAAAAAAAGTTAGTTTTTCATACGGTAATTTGGGACTTTCGCGATTAGCGAATTTTAAAAATAGGTCTTTTTCATCGGATCAAAGAGTTGTTCAAAGTAGACTAAACTCGGTATGGAGTATCCCATTTATACCTAGGGTGTAAAACAGAAAGAATTTTTGCTATAGCTTGCCTAGGAAAAAAGTTGGTTTTTCATACGGAAATTTGCGATTAATTCGAATAGTTAATTTTAAATAATTTTGAAAAATAGGTCTTTTTGATTCGGTCTTAGAGTTGTCCAAAGTGAACCAAACTTGATATGGAGTATTCCATGGGTATCTAGATGGTAAAACAAAAAGAATTTTTGGTATAGCGTACCTAGAAAAAAAGTTAGTTTTTCATACGTAAATTTGCGATTAATTCAAATAAGTAATTTTAAAAATAGGTCTTTTTGATTGGGTCACAGAGTTGTCCAAATCGAGTCAAACGGGGAATGGAGTATGCCAAGGGTACCTAGAGTCTAAAACAAAAAAATTTTGCTATAGCTTGCCTAGGAAAAAAGTTGGTTTTTCATACGGAAATTTGCGATTAATTCGAATAGTTAATTTTAAATAATTTTGAAAAATAGGTCTTTTTGATTAGGTCTAAGAGTTGTCCAAAGTGAACCAAACTTGGTATGGAGCATTCCATGGGTATCTAGATGGTAAAACAAAAAGAACTTTTGGTATAGCGTGCCTGGGAAAAAAGTTAGTTTTTCATACGTAAGTTTGCGATTATTTCAAATAGGTAATTTTAAAAATAGGTCTTTTTGATGGGGTCATAGAGTTGTTCAAATCGAACCAAACTTGGTATGATCTATTCCCTGTGTTCATAGAGTCTATAACAAAAAGAATTTTTGCTATAGATTGCCTAGGAAAAAAGTTAGTTTTTCGTACGTTAATTTCCGATTAATTCGTATAGTTAATTTTAAATAATTTTGAAAAATAGGTCTTTTTGATTAGGTCTTAGAGTTGTCCAAAGTAAACCAAACTCGGTATGGAGTATTCCATGGGTATCTAGATGGTAAAACAAAAAGAATTTCCGGTATAGCTCGCTTAGGAAAAAAAGTTAGTTTTTCAAACGGAAATTTGCGAATTTCGCGATTGGCGAATTTTAACTATAGTTAACTTTTATTGGGCCAAGAAGTTGTTCACATCGTACCAAACTTGCTATGGAGTATCCCCTGTATAGTTAGATTGTAACGCAATAAGAATTTTTGCTTTTGCTTGTCTGGGAAAAAAGTTTGTTTTTCATACGGAAATTTGCGAGTTTCGCGATTAGCGAATTTTAACTATAGTTATCTTTTATTGGGCCAAGAACTTGTTCAAATCGAACAAAACTCGGAATGGACTATGCTTAGGGTATATAGAATCTAGGAAAAAAAGAATTTCCGTTATAGCTTGCTTACTCAAAAAGTTACTTCTTTTGTTTATATTATTTTATTTAATATATTTTGTAATTTTTTATGTTTTTGTTATTGTTTGCGACTGTTCTTAGCTATTTTATTGTTTGCTTTTATTTTGTTTTGGAGATAGATTTTAGGCCTGGTTTTTTGGCCAGTGCTTTGCTCAAAAATCTCCTATAGTTTAATGTTCATAACTCCGCCGTAGCCGGTCCCCAGCCCGGTTGAGATAAGGAGGAGGGAAACACACCCAAATCATAATGGAAAAATCTCAAGAGTTGATTTTTCTAAATCAATTTGAGATATTTCCGACACTACTGTAGCTATAAATATATTTATTGACTCATTTAGAGCATCTGATTAGACTACCGCGTGCTTTCGAGACGGTTTACGATCCGAGGATTTTCCCCAAAAATAACGGGGAAAAAGTGTAAAGAGTGTAAAAAAATCTTTTTACACCGTTAGTGCTACCCTTAATAAGGGTGGAAAAAGTGTAATGCAAGAGTGTAACTATAAGAAGAAGAGTGGAAGAGTGTAATAAATGGATTTAATGGTGTAAAATAAGGGTGTAAAAATAAGTTAAAGGTGTAATTAAAAAGAGTGTAACCGTAAGAAATTACACCGTTTTTCCACCGTTAAATCTTTTTGTACACTCTTAAATTACACTTTTTCCACCCTTATTAAGGGTAGCACTAACGTTGTAAAAAGATTTTTTTTACACTCTTTACACTCTTTCCCCGTTATTTTTGGGGAAAATCCTAGGCCCGGGCGGGACGAGTATGCCAACCAGTTCCTCTGTAAGAAAATAATAGACACAAAACTAGCCAGACAAATCGCTCAAAACTGGAAATCCAAAAAGAAACTGGTTGGCATATATAAAGGCTTCACCTCTAGATTTGTTGTAAAGAAAAAAAAAGGACACAAAAAAAAGTGCAAGAAAGATGGCCCGATTTAACCGTACGAACAAGCGATTTGGCTACTTCTGGGTCACGCGTAGCAAAGACACAGAACAAAAAGATTACCCAATAACGAAACAAATTGGGGGTAGCGTAGTCCACTGTAATATTAAAGATAACAGAAGTGAAGCAAGTGGAAAAAAATTATTTGAGACCAAGAGACCCGATGATTAAATATCGGAGTCTTTTAAGTCCTGAACACCCTTATAAACAAAACAACAAGTTGGAAGATTGTAAAAAATATTGATACTAAGCGTAATGATGCAAAAAATATTAATGATGCAAAAAATATAAATTTTATCAGTCCACCCTAAACTAACCTCCTTACAAAGAGTGTGTGATATCTGGCTAAATCAAATCCTAAATTATGTACTGAATTGGTGACATTCACGAACTTGATATGTTCATGTGTTGACTTTGAACCATTCACCCATTGAAGTTTTACTTCCGACTAAAAAGTCGCTCATTCACATTTGTTCATACGACCCCTTTTGTTAATTTTAATAACTTCACTTTTTCTCACTTCATTCTTAAATTCAGTTGCCTATCAAAACCTCAGATTACTTTTGAACTCAGAATAGATGCAAAGTGGAATTGCGTCGGTGTTTACTACATAGAGAATAAACATGGAATCGTAAAACAACTCCATCAAATTGTGATAGCTACAATTTCAAGATAGATTGAGTGTGGTGGATTCGTGCCTGGAATCAAATAGCATACACTTGGACAAGCAACCGCTCTTCGTTTTTATATCTTACGGTCTACACATGATATCTTAAGGTATCACATGACGCAGTCAGCATCTAAAGAACGAGCCCTCCTCGGGATGAGCCATTCTGCGAACGACCAACACTAGAACCCCCATTGAGATGAGATCGATCGAGGATCATTCTGAAGCCGGTAATACTAACAAAAGACGGCATCTCAGTAGACATTTTACGAGAAGCACAAAGTCACCTTCCCACCTGAGCTAATTTATGAAGAAGATGTGGGCACTAGTACGGCCGAAAGTGAGAGAGATCGCAGAATACGATATGAGAAACTCAAAAATGCATGGCTCAACAAGTGTCAAAAGGTCGAAGCAGCGGGAATTCTGTTTGCCAATAGACCATGAAAACTTTGCGATAACAAAGCCGTATCGATCACTTACTGCACGAACGGCACTCACGGCACAAAAGATCTGATCGCGGAGGATCTTTGGGATAGCTTAGACAATGTCTTCTCAAAACAAAGAAATATTACATTCGTTCGATATACATTAATCACACGAATGCAACTCAAGGGAGAGCCGGTAGAGAATTTCCTTAAACTTTCTTTAAATTGTGATCTCGGAAGTCATGAGGAAACTATAAATCGCAATGAATGTTTTTTACTGCTAACATGCAAGACGGAGAGATACAACGAGAGCTGCTGAAAAAGTAAAGGACAGCAAAGAAAGCTTAAGAACTAGCAATCAACATCGAAACGGGCATTCAGAATCAACTGAAATATCGGAAACGGTCTCCAATCAAGTCGCGAATGCCTAAATTATTTGTATTTAAACTTCATGGATTCGACCTAGACAAAGAACTAAAAACTTCAAACCGACAATTTTTTCAGATGGCGGGTATGTCAAAGATCAGATAAAACCATAGCCAAGATTTAATAATGTCGAAGTTGTATCGTCAGAAGCCGCAACAATTGGCACATTTGCAACGGAGGAAGAAGAGGTGAATCAAATAGATTCTTTGAAACGACAACATAAAATATATGTTGGAAATTATGATTCAGACTACGACGACTTTGACGACAACTGTGTGGCTGTTATCTCGGAAAATGGCAGTCTGAGAAAAGTATAGCCGGTGAACTTGCAGACTCCATTCGGAAACACAGAAACAAAGGCATTAGTGGATTCGGGGAGAGTTTGCACCATAATTAACAGAAGCTTTGCAAACGTGGTGGTAACGCATAGCAAAGAAAATTATTGGACACAAACAGCGGAATTCCAAGACCTTAAGACATTTTCTAACAAATCAATCAAGACAATTGGTGTAATCAATACTACAGTCGAATGTAACGATTGGATAGCTGCAAACGTAAATATCGCTGTCGTTGACACCTACTTCACACCTACTCATCAAAAAAGGAGACGAGTTCCCATAAGCTTTCAATATTTAGTAAATACAGAACTTAAAAAACTATTAAAAGAAAAAAACATATCAAAATTAGACATTTGCTCGGATAAAAACTTCATATCCCCGATTTTTATACCTATCAAAAGAGATAAAACCGTCAAAAAAGCTCTCAATTCTAAAATCTAAAATAAAACAAAACACAAAAATAATTATCAAATGCCTAATATTGATAATTTAGTGGAAACGATACTAAAAAATATTAATACAAGTGCATCAGATGAAACGGCGTTTTTTTCAACACTGGATTTGAAGTAAGCTTACAGGCAATTAAATTTAGAAACCTCCCGCCATAGGTACTTTAATATTGTAAGTGGTGAATGCATTGGCACATATCGTTTCTTTACCGGATTTTACGGCTTAACTGACATGCCGGCCGCTATTCAAAAAGTAATGGGCTACACTTTGGTTGGTCTTAACAGCACACATCGTTTCTTAGACGACATTGTAGTAGTAAGTCCAGACTCTAAAGAGGATCATTTAAAATTATTGTATAATTGTTTTAGAATGACAACCCCTTGAGGATGACTATCTCCAAATTAATCTTCCCAAATGCCATTTTGCAAAAACAGAAATAGAGCGGTTAGAACAAAATTTTTTTGTCAATCTTGCTTTGCACTACTAGATTCTAAAATTTCAGCAATCCTGAATATTCCAGCACCTAAAACTTTCAAAAAACTGCAATCGTTTTTATGTTCTGTTCACTATTTATCACAATTATGTCAACTACATTGACCACTACTTAAAGATAACACAAAATTTGCGAGGAATACTGAACTTGAAACACACTTCCAACATATAAGGAATAAAGTGATGAAAGCTACAGAGAGTACAAACAATAATCCACACTTGGAAACTCGCATCAAGTGCGATGCATCAAGAGCGGGATTAGGGACTGCATTAGAACAGCGCTGCGGTCAAAAACAGTTGGTCACACAGTTGCATTCGCATCACAATTCCTTATTTCAAATGAGGAACAGTATAGTGTTAACCAATTAGAATTACTAGGTAGGGTGGTCTATGGAATCTTTTAACTGTTATTAATGTTATAAGGTAATAAAAGTTATTTAAATGTCATAAAAGGTTCAATAATATTTATTTGGAAATCGTTTACAGTATTAACAGATCATAGAGCTTTATTATCAATCAAAAAGGAACATAGATCTATCAAATCGTGTAGTAGTCGTCTTACACTTTGTATAGATAGATTATTACCTTTTGATTTTAACATTGAACGCATAGCAAGCGCCAAAATGGGACTGGTAGATTACATTTCCAGCCAACCAAATCGACAATCGAAAGTTAAAGAAAAAATTATGAGGAATTTGCGGTTGCAACAAATACCCGCTTTAGCGACGCAATTGCAGAAATTTGTATAAATTCCACACCAACAAACTGTCAATCAAAGCACATTAATGCAATAAATTACACACAATCCACACGTGCCTCAAGTACTGAGCAAATAAACCACTCTAAGTTGCATTCTGCCTTAAACGCCCGAACAAATCAGCTGCTTCAATCTTATACTGCAAACGCACCACAAATCCAAGTGAATCATAATCATAATTTGAAGGCTTCAAATACATCACCTCAAGCTCCATCTGCATCAACCGGAAGTGTGATATTTCAGTCGACCCTTAATACCGCAGGAAATTCTACGCATTCCTCTCAAGAAGGACCCACGTCATTTTATTTTGAAGACTCTAAGGAAGAGGTATTTGAAAACAATTTAACACAGCTTTTCAAGAAAGGTTTCCTGGCTGTATGTTCTAGCAAGGACGCGGTACTCAAAGTTGTCCGCGATTGTGTACTGCAAAACAACGAACACAGGTGCAAGGACGTCAATCTTTACCTTCATTCGTTCTGGCGTGAACTTCACGTTCGATCTGGTTGCGTATGCTTGGAAGAGAGGGATGCAATTCCCAACTCAATCCAAGATGCCCTGTTGGAATCCCTTCATTAAGCTCATCCCGTGAGCTGGGAGATCATAACCCTTGGTCAGTAGGCGTTCTTGCCATACATACACCGAGAAGTTTTGAACAAGGCGACGAAGTGTAAGCCTTGTACGGAGATTGGTAAGAACCTTAAACCAATACTTCCAGCTTCTAAATGGAAACCACATGTAAACTGTTCAGAATCCAACGAAGAAATTCAACTCGACATTGGTGAACCTATTGTCAGTGAAGAAGAGTAAGACAAATATTTTCTCGCATGTATTGATGGTTTTTTAAAATACCCCACCTTAGAAGTTTTCGATAAAACAAAAGGACCAAATGTTGTTAATTTGTTAGATGAATATATCCAAATTCACGGAGTTCCACGAAATATTTGATTAGACCAAGCTAGATGTTTAATAGGGAATGAAGTTTAAAACTTTGTAAACTAATCAGAATCTAACGAAGAGAATCAACTTGACTTTGTTGACCGATTACCAGTAATAAGATCAAGACATATATTTTCTCGCATATATTGATCGGTTGTCAAAATAACCCCACTGTAGAACTTTTTGATAAAAACATATGGATCAAATGTGGTTAAATTATTAGATGAAAATATCCGATTTCACGGAGTTCCACGAAATAATAGATTAGACCAAGCTAGATGTTTAATAAGGAATAAATTTAAAAATTTTTGTAAACAAATAACATTATGTATAACCTGCACCTGCAAATGATCGTTGAGCAATTGGACTAGTAGAACGTTTGATACAAACACTTAAAAGACGACTACGTTGCATAAAACCAGCTAAAAAAAATAATAAATCACAGTTAAAGATTCAATTAAGTCAATAGTTTATCATTTACGCATATGTAAACAAAAGACTACAAATGTAACACATTTCCAAACTCATTTTAGAAGAAAACCAATCAAGCCACTTTGTAATATAAGTACAATTCCCAAATCATCTAATCTAACATATGAGCAAACAATAAAAAAAATTTAGACGCTGATGCTGTTCCCATTGAGGACTACCTGGACAATAAGTGGTGGGTAACGGGCGAGAGAAGTGACATTATCACTGAAGAGGCAGTGACTAAAGCTCAAATGGATGCGGGTCGCCGATACAATGCCAACAAAAACAAATTCGTCTCTCGTTTTGATTTACACACTAAGGTGACCAATACAATTCCTCGCACGGAAACTACCATTGATTTAAAATTGGTTGGAGAGGTCACAAAAGGATCGAAAAGAGACCTCCGAGGACTTTGGGACACTCTTGCACCTGGAAGCACTGTCATTCGAGCTTCACCCTCAACAACAGTAATTAAGGAAGCCGGTGTCCCTGAATCTACAGCATGAAATAGTAATATCGCCAAATTTGGGAAGAAAGCGGAACGCAATACACAAATTTGACAGTATCCTCAAAGACCACTTTTCTCGTACGATAAAACCACTAAGGAAAAGATTGCAGCACATTTCAATGAAAGATTCGTCATAGATATGGCGATAACACATCACGAGTGTCTTCTGCCAATATCAACATTTCTAAACTTATGCGCACGCCAAGCCGTTCAAACCGCAACCACTGGCAACCAGATACTTCTGCATCCTACACAACGTCAACACCTTCCACATCATGTAAAAAATGAAACAGACGAGCTCCAAAAAACCATGGGTTTGAGAGCTCGGTCTGTTCCGATAGTGATCAAGAAACAACTCCTGCTGCCAAACAAAGGGCAATCAATCCTGTAATAGAAACAGTGATCCAAGAAGAGGCCTCACAACCTCCATTTGCGGAGACAAGTTTTGAGTTGCCAGTTGTAATTTTGGCTGACCCATGAATCTGCCCAATTTCTAGCCCTCCACACGACGTTATGCTGACTATAAAAGAGAAGCCAGCATGAGTTTCGATGCAGAAAATCAAATTTTAAATATTTTGTGAATTTGAAACTTCTCAATATCAGTTTCATTTAATTGTGTTCTAATTTAAGCAATTGCATTTCTAGTGTTAATAAAAAAGTTTTCCCTGTATTCGTGGTACATTTGTTATTCAGTTAAATTCCACTGTATAAGCGTAACAATTGCATGTTTATTTCTATAGCGTGCATATGTAACACGTTCATCGTTTAACTTGTACAAATTCAATTGTTTTTCTTTCGTTCAAGCATTAAATGTGCTCATCAATTCCAAATGTTGGAATATTAAGTCACTTCTGTTCTACTCATTTTCTTCTCTTATTCAATCGGTTGGTTGAAGTTCTCTTTAAACTATTATTTATAAAATTTTTATTAATAACCAGTGCAAATTGTTAGTTATATTATATGCTAATTTGATAACTACCTTAAATCAAAAATTTTGTTGAAGCCCAAGATATGTGTTTTATGCCTAAAGCGAATCCTAATTTATGTAGTAAAGTGGTGACCATCACAAACTTGATATGTTCATCTGTTGACTTCGAAACAATCACCCATTTAAGTTTTACCTCCGACTAAAAAGTCGCTCATTCACATTTGTTCATGCTACCCATTTTGTTAATCTTTATAATTTCACTTTTTCTCATTTCATTTTTATTTTCATTTTCCTATCAAAACCTCCTGGTTTGAACTCAGAATACATGTTAGTGGAGTTATGTCGGTGTTCCCTACATATAGAAAAAACTTAGAATTGTAATACAATTCAATCAAACTCTGATAGCTTCACTTTCAAAATAGATAGATTGTAGTGGACTCGTGCCTGGAATCCAACGGCATACACCTGGAGAAGCAACCGCTCTTCGTTTGTATATCTTACGGTCTAAGATGTCACAGAATGTAAAAAGAGTGGAGCAAAGAGTGTAAATACGGTGTAATTTTTTTTAAAATCCCACTCTCGTACTCTCTTTCCCGATAAATATGATTGGAGTGCGCATTAAACCCTAATCCCTGCTAAAGGTGAGATTAAGGGTGAAACTTTGGCCAGGGTTGTGATGGATCAAATATATCTGATGCAATGCACTTCAGTTCTCCTAAAAACCAGCACTACTCTCACGCAAAAAAGCACAAAAAATTGGAATGTCGCCAAAGCCTAGAACCAGTGGTGGTATTCAGATAAAGACTTTATATTATGGATGCGATGGATAATCACCTCCCGACGTTTCATCAATGACTTATTATCGGCTTTTTTTACGAAAAATTTCAAAGAAATATGGCCAGGGAAGTAAGGAACTTTCGAGCTATCAAATAACCAAGTAATTGTTCCAAACCAACTTGTGGGTTGAGGAAATATATACTTAAAAAGGTTTTTTGTCAGTCAATTTTGGCCGATCAAAATATTCATCGCAGAGAAAATTGAGTTGTACCAATAAAAACCTCGTCCAGCGTAGAATTCGAGCTTTTCTGAGTTTCGTTTCTTTGAGGAGTTAACAGGGTTTAAAAATTTGTGCAAAAGTTTTGTGGATACTTGGCATGATGAATAGAGTCATTATTTCTATAGAAATATTAATTCAAAATTTCAATTCTTTCTAAAAACAAATGGCATGATGAGTAGAGTCAGAATTTCTATAGAAATATTAATTCAAAATTTCAATTCTTGCTAAAAAACAAAATGAACCAATTTGGTGTTTCTAATAGACAAAAGGCGATTAGAAAGGCTAGTTGTGGTGTCATGGAGAATTTTACTATAAAAAATACGAATTCTTTTTGAGAGTTGTTTTTTAAAACACTTTTTTCAAATTTTTGTATTTTAAGTCACTTAGAGACTTGACTCTTTTCATGTCGACGCTCCGCTATTGACAAACCTCATTTACAGTCCAACGACGCTAATCTCGCTGATTATAGAAGCGATCGTTGTGCTATTGAGCATAATAAGTGAACCTATCTAGAGCTTTGAGTGGACTGCCAAATGCATTTAAGACTTTAAAAGTAATTTTTTTTTCGAAATTTTTTGAACGTTAAACAATCTTATACTTATTTTTGTGAACTGTAAGTCAGTCTCAGTAATGACAGTACCCTTCTCCTTTCTACTGCAAACATAATTAATCTGGGTAGCAGATTTATCTTCGAACTATTGGTTTTATGGCTTTGATGCCACGAGTTTTCATATTTTTTTCTGATTTTTTCATAATTTTGTTTCCTTTTGAAATCTTATCACATCACGCGTTAAACACTAATCCCCGCTAATTAGGGGGACTAAGAGTAAAACTTGGGCCAGGGTTGTGATAGATCAAATATATCTGATTGCAATGCAATTCAGTTCTCCTAAAAAACAGCACTACGCTCACCCAAAAAATTGCACAAAAAGTTGGAATGTCGCCAACTCCTTCTTGTGCATCACAAATCTATAAAAACGTCAATGAGAGCCAGTTGTCTCATTCGGAAAAAGATTTTTTATTTTGGATGTGATGGAGAGTCAACTCCCGACGATTTATCTATAACCTTTTGTTCGCTTTTTTACGAAAAGCTTCAAAAATCATGGCCAGGGAAGTAAGAAACTTTCGAGTTATCAATTTACCAGGTAGTTGTTCCGACGCAAATCGTGGGAGAGGAGGATTTATATACATAAATGGGTATTTTGATAAGTCTAATTTGGCTGATTGATATATTAATCTTTGAGAAATATGAGTTGTACCATTAAAAAACTCCTCCAGCTTAGAACTCGAGATGTTTTTTTAATTTCGTTTTTTCTGTGAGGACTTAACGGGGTGAGGACTTAACGGGGTGTGTAAACACGGGACAATTGGCATGATTTTGTTCAATTTTAGCATAATTTTTGTTTGAATTAAAATTTCTATAGAAAAATTAATTCAAAATTACATTTCACGCTACAAACAAATTGCATCAATTTGGTGTTTCTAATAGACGAAAGGCGATTAAAAAGCCCTGTTCTGGTCTCATGGGGAATTTAACTATCAAATGAAATCCAAAATCTTTTCGAGAGTTGTTTTTTAAAACACATTTTCTTTGTTTTTTAGTCACCTATCGATTTGTCTCTTTTCGTAACATCATTGACAAACGTTTTTGACAAACGTCATTTACAGTCAAACATTGCCCAATGAACAAAAATTTAGTTTTAAAGGAACGGTTCATATTTTTTTGGCTTCGACTCTTTGCGTTTCTGAACTTTATTGAATTTTGATTTATTTTTTGCGATTTAATTAAATCTTTGTAGTCCTATAGCATGGTCTCGTTGACTATAGATGCAATCGTTGTGCTATTGCGCATATTAGGTGAATCTATCTAGAGCTTTGAGTGGACTGCCAAATGGTGTTAAGACTTTAAAAGTAATTTTTTTAGATTTTTTGAACGTTAACCGAACTTATATTTATTTTTGTGAACTGCAACCAGTCTCAGTAATGACAGGAACCCTCTCTTTTCTACTGCAAACATAATTAATCTGGGTAGCAGTTTTATTTTCGAATTATTGGTTTTATGACTCTGTTGCCACGAATTTTCATATGTTTTTCTGATTTTTTCACAATTTTGGTTCCTTTTGAAATCTTATCACATCACGCGTTAAATCATAATCCCCGCTAATTAGGAGGGACTAATGGTGAAACCTGGGCCAGGGTTGTGATAGATCAAATATATCTGATGCAATGCATTTCGGTTTTCCTAAAAACCAGCACTACGCTCACTCACACAAAAAGTTGGAATGTCGCCAACGCCTTCTTGGGCATCACAAATCTATAAAGACGTCATTGAGAACCAGTAGTCGCATTCGGAAAAAGACTTTTCATTTTGGATTAGATGGAGAGCCAACTCCCGACGTTTTATCTATAACATTTTGTCCCTTTTTTTACGACAATCTTTAAAGAACCATGGCCAGGGAAGTAAGGAACTTTCGAGTTATCAATTTACCAGGTAATTGTTCCGACCCCACTCGTGGGGGGAGGAAGGAACTATATATACAAATAGGTTTTTTTATTCAGTCAAATTCGGCCAATTGATATATTGATCTTTGAGAAAAATGAGTTGAACCACTAAAAAACTCCTCCAGCTTAGAACTCGAGATTTAATTAATTTCGTTTTTTGATGAGTTAACGGGGTTTAAAGTTTTGTGTAATCACGGGACACTTGGCATGATTTTGTTCCTTTTAGCTTGATTTTTGTTTGAATTAAAATTTCTATAGAAATAATAATTCAAAATTACATATCACGCTACAAACAAATTCCATCAATTTGGTGTTTCTAATAGGCGAAAGGCGATTAAAAAGCCTAGTTCTGGTCTCATGGAAAATATAACTATCAAAAGAAATCCAAAATCTTTTCGAGAGTTGTTTTTTAAAACACATTTTTTTTGTTTTCTTAGTGACCTAGTGATTTGTCTCTTTTCATTACGTCATTGACAAAGGTTTTTGACAAACTTCATTTACAGTCAAACAAACACTGCCTAATGATCAAAAAATTAGTTTTCAAGTAATCGCTCATATTTTTTTGGCTTCGACTCTTTGTGTTTGTGAATTATTTTAAAATTTTGATCTTCATTTCGAGATTGAAATAGTTCATGGTAGTCCTATAGCATGGTCTCGTTGACTTTAGATGCAATCGTTGTGCTATTGAGCATATTAAGTGAACCTATCTAGAGCTTCGAGTGGACTGCCAAATGCTGTTAAGACCTTAAAAGTAATGTTTTGAGATTTATTGAACGTTAACCGATCTTATATTTATTTTTGTGAACTGCAAGTCAGTCTCAGTAATGACAGGACCCCTCTCCTTTCATCTGCAAATATAAATAATCTGGTTAGCTGCTTTATCTTTGAACTATTGTTTTTGTTTTTACTTCGATGCCACACCTCCAGTTTTCATATATTTTTCATAAATTATCATAAATTTGGTTCCCTTTGAAAATTTATCACATTAGATTGTTCTCAATGGCTTAGAGAAGACCTTAGTTGAATCATGACTAATGTTTTGGAGAAAAGCTCATGTTTGAAATAGCTTTGACACTTTCTTCTTGCACTTTTCTAATGAATTTTTGGTTTATGCCTGTATTTGTTGTTGTTTTCACAATCATGAGATTTTTTGAGGTCTCACTTATGTGTTATGAACAGCAAAGAACATTGGCTTCCAATTGAGATATATTTTTGCGTATTTATTGACTTCCGCTGAAAGCTATTGAAATTAATGGCGTTGATACTACCGGTTTTCTCAAAATTTCAAAGTTTGAATATATTTGTTCATATTTGTGGACTTTTTGAAGACTTATTTTTAGAGAAAGAAGAATCCCATTGCTGTTAAAAAATTAACTGAGAATAAAATCGTTTTTAGTGAAGAATTTTTTAATGGCTTCAACACTTTTCTATCAATTGTTGGATTTGCTTTTTTTCCTGTTTTTTTATTCTTTTTGTAGTCAAAAAAGCTGAGAGATTCCATAAGCCTCTATTTGAGGATTGAATGAATAAATGATAGTAATCATTGCAGTCAGTTTTTAGCGAATAATCCTAAACTTTATGATATTATTCGTTTTCAATTTTTTTTAGTTTTTCTGATCTTGTTGTTCTTTTCTTCAACTTGTTAATTATCATTGCAAGGTTCCATCCGATTCCTGGTAATTCAAAAATGCAAGTTTTATTGATACTGTGTTGTAATTATTGTTTCTTCATTTGACAAATTTCTATTCGTAAATGTTTTCCGGTCAATGTTTGTGTTTTTTTTCTCTTTAATTAGCACAGTCGCGTAATAACAGCGTACCATTTATTTCAATTGAGGCCCAAGTGAATTGATTTAATCTTCAAGCATAATTTCTGTTGAATTAGTATAAATTACAATTGAAAAAATAATATTCAGATAAGAGCTAAAGGTTTGATTCTAATTGCTTCAATAATTTGTGTTTTCGCAAAATTTTTGCAATTTCTTGAGTTTTTTTGATTATTTAGTCCGTTTCTTTGTCTTATTTTAACCAAAAACTGATTTTACCAGTTTTGTAGTGACCTTTAGTGAATTTACTGACAATTATTCCCTTAAAATCTTATGAATTTTAGGACGTTTAAATTATTTTGGTTTAAAAAATGTTTTCAATTTTCGCCTCATCATTTCTTTTTTTGTACATTTGTTACCAAGTCTCATTAAAGAAAACTCCCATCTGCTGTACAGTAGAGAAAAACTATACTTGTGTAGTTAAGGTTTTATCTGATTGAATTCTGACTTTGATACTAAGTGCTTTTAAATTTAGATTTTTAGTTTTTGCAGTTAATTTTCTGTTTTTGCACATTTTGATTGTTTCTTCTCGGAGCAATTTTCTTCTCGTTGAATAAACTCTTGCAAAATAAGTCCTGATCAACAATAGGAGCTAGCTTGTGTAAGGTCTTTTTGAGAAGAAGCTCACAGCACAGATACCACAAATGAATTCTATTTCAAATGATTTTAAGTAGG